>NC_047066.1:12557713-12734077 GCF_902459465.1 Asterias rubens | reverse complement strand
CGCCGCGAGTACCCTGGCGAGAACTGTAGTTCTCTCAGCAGTGACCCCAAATTGTTTATATTACGATTCTTTTCTGTGTAGTCACATAATCTCTTGCCCCATCTTTACATGTATTCATGGGTACAACTTTAGGCAGGTCACACTCTGCTTGCATAAAAAACAACTCATACGATCCACGCGTTTGCCGCTAGTTGTACTCGACTCGTGGACGCCGCCATGACAGCTACCGGAGGGTAATGGATGACTCAATACGGCACTAAAAATTGACTACTTTCGCTTGCTGTGCGCAGGCATCGCATGACGTAATGCTACCGTATTTGGTCATTCGGAAAACTGAACACAGCGGAAAGTTGAAACCGCCACACCGGTGGACGGCATTCATGACATCCTGAACCCTTCTCGCTGGCGTCACACTTCTACAGCAATGCAAGAGGTTTGCCATACAGGCATACTGTTGCACGATACGAACACGCAGTGCTGTCCAGCATTGCGTTCAGTGGCACATGTGTATGGTTGAGAAAACGTGCGTGCATGCCGTGCACTCGGTAAAACTGTGACGTCATCTGAAAGGGTCTCTTACTCCAAGTAAAGACCAAAAATTCCGAAACACATTGTAAGAGCAGTGCAGTATGGTGCCATTAGCGAAATCCTCGTCAGACGATTACACATACGTTAATAATATTGCAACGTCAATTTTCTGTGATTTTTTTTCTGCATAGTGAAACCCGACGACCTGACACCTTTAACGGTTTTTATACAACAAGGAAGCCCCGATAGATTTCATCTGGTCGAAGGAAGTTTATATCCTTTCGTTTTCTCTGGCGTTTGAATTCAACACACAATTCCTTGTTTAATATAAAGTACAACACCCCGATCATCTTGATGTTATCTTGTACGTACAGCGGAAATACGACAACATACTCGATGGTTATAAAAAAAAACACTCAACACTAAACAGATGCGGTATTGGATGCTGCAACATGCAACCATGGCATATTTTCATGTTGTTTCAAAACAATTTAAGAGCTCGTTTACGTAGTACTACAACACACTTCCTATTTGCACAAATCACCTGGCGACCTGCACACTACTATAAATACGGTTGGGCTATCATACGAAGTGAGGTCCTCACAAAGCAGGGCTTTTAAAAACTATGTTGACTATAAAACAAGTCCACACAGTGTTTTCACCAGTAGGAGAAAGTGTACAGAACAAAAGAATGCAACACAGATCCATGGATAAGCATTGTCGACCTGAACTTAATAGGTCTTTTATACAAGGCAGTGTTCTAAACACCATGTGGAGCTACACATGTCCACACAAGGTTTTCACAAGCGTTGAAGAATATGATTTACCTTGTAGATCTCAGGGATGTCCACAGAATGAGTGCAACCAGATGCCCTACACTCCGTATTACTTCACATACAATTTAAAGATGCTATGTCAGATTTTTGGCCCCAAACATTTTTTTTTTGAGTGAATGGTATTTCAAAGAGTATCACCCGCTCTAACGATAAAAAGTTTAACTTTTACTTTTAATTGTCAGGAACCATGACAACAATTTAAAACGTTTCTTATAAAAGATATAAAAATTGGTCACGTGATATGTTGTCGGGATCCCTACAAAAATTTAGAGCACTTTATTTCACTGCTGCTAATAATTGGCGGACATTTTCGAGCAATGGCTCAAATGAAAGCTTGTAACTTTCTCGACCCCCATCAAAATACCTATTGAATTTTAAACCAAAATGTTGGGGTCAAATCGGCAAAAAATCTGACATAGCTTCTTTAACTCAACATTTTGTAGTAGTGTGCACTTTTCACTGTGCCTCTTTTTCAATCGTAGCCCAGAGTCTCGAGCCTGAACCGCTGTTTGGTAAAATCCACATGGACAGACAGAATCCCCTCAGTGTCAGTGTCTGTATGGAACAATAACAGACCTAGAAGTTCTGCTATAATCCCTTGAAACTCCGATGGGACTGCGTCATACTAAATCCAACCTTCAAGCTAAAGCAAATCAGGTTCATTCAGAGTCGTTGAACGGTATCAATTAATTAGCAATCGAAGCTAATCTGTGAAAGCCAACCAGGGAATTAGGAGTTTGGATAGAAGCCTTTCGTTTTAATGTGCAATTTATAATTATGGTAAGCAAGGTCTTATATGTTGCGTGTCAATTGAATCACTGGGGTTTTCATGGTACGGAAGAAAACACACATGATTTGTTCTAGATGTCGAGAACTCTATAATCGAAAAAAAAAAAAACATTCGGCAACAAAATATGTTAATGTCGCTAAAAGATAGCACAACAACATTAATTTGCTTTCGTTTAAAGGAACGTTACAGAAGTGGTAAGAAACAAAACTCGTGAAGATCACAGATTTACATAAAACTTACACGGTCTAATGATGATGATACTAGAAAACATCCCTTGAAATATTTCTGTCTGAAATGTTATGTTTGATGAGAAATAAATAATCTAATTTTGCGTTTTGAGTTTATCGCTCAGTATTGTGTTTTATTCATTTATGTTTTGGCATCAATGCATTGCAAAATATATAATCGTTCACTATTCTGTCGTGACCCAGATAGCCGATCGATCTCTAACTTCTACAGGTTTGTCAGTTTATGTATATGGTGGATTACATAAAATACTGTGCTTACACTGCCAGCAACTTTGTTGCTAGAAAAACCAATGTTGCAATGTTCCTTTAATAAGAAGTTCACAGTCCAATGGTCAAGTTGTATAACGTCAAAACACCCACGCTGACTTTCTTTTTTATGAACATTAAATTTGAGCAGAAGAAAAATTACAAATCATAATAAGTCATGATACTTTTGCGAGAATGAAACAACCAACATTCAAGGTGTTTGATTACGGCGTAATCATCATAATAAATCATCTTGTCATAAATTGTTTGTTCGAGGTCTCTGCTCCCCGGGTAGTACCAGATCCCTGAAAGGGGATCCCTGCTGTCACTATACACAACGGGTCGAATAGCAATCCGGGCTCAAGACAGGTCATGGCAGTTTATTACGGAAACACATTAAAAAAAACAATTTAAAAAAACATGACTGCAAAAACAGTGAATGATATCAGATCGTTCATTTCCTCCTTTGCTCAGCGTCGTTTCCCTCCAAAGGCCAAACATTACTGTAAACTATGTTAATTCTATTCATTGTTTATATTATTTCTGTTTAAGAGCTTCATGCTTCACTGTATACATTTTGTATACATACATAAACATTTAATGACAATTAACCATGCGACTCGAAAATGTTATGCACTGTATAACCTCCGTTCAGTGTTGAGTCTAAGACTAAGAGTAATGCCCAAACCATCACGGCTGCTCGTCAAACACAATCTACACCCAATACGGCAGAGCCTAAACCACAAACATCAGGCTCGAACGCATGGTTCAAAGACAAACGCAAAAACTTCATGATTTAACGCATGTTCCTATTGACAAGTTTGACAAACAGCATTTGAGGGTAACTTTACCTGAAACACCTGCGTCGTACCAGCGGACTCAGTTGGTCCAAGGCTTCCAGCTCGGCTTCCTTCAGTTTCAAAGATCCGGCAGAGGAGGAACACCCCTGTTTCGCAACCGCAGATATTCTCTTATCCACCCGGAAGATATCCATGGTTTAGAGGTGTGTATAAAGACCAAACGGAACCACAGCCTCTTCTCGTGTTTTCAGCACTCGGTTATTATCACGCATCCACACATCAGAGGCAATGTAAAGACACAATTTTAACTATAGTGTGGTGATGTATGTATGTATCACTTATACCCCGCCCCGGTGAAGAGAGACGCAGCGTAAATCGCTCGACCAATCACGAGAGCTGATGTGGATATATTGCAAGTTGTGAGCGGATCTGTTATGATTGCGTTGAACTACGGATGCTGCTTACCACTGCAGCCAGTGCCCGCTGCTCGCTATGGGGAAATGACCTGATTAAAGCGTTATGACGTCATGACGCGTTTCATTAAACAATGCTATTCGCATTAGTGATAATTGTATTTCACCATAAATTATTCTACAAACGAAAACAGCACCTGGTACGAGCATTCCGTGTCAATGGAAAAAACAACCATAGCTGAGCCGTCGTTCTTGCGGTAGACACGTTAGATAGGCTATGTCAGTCCCCTCAACAGAGAGCAGAACTGATGACGTCACACTCGTATACGTGTCTCGCTGAATAGGACATGAACTTTTATCTAAACCTGCTGGTCACCATGTTGTTTCTGAACCTGACATCACGAGTGCATGGTGGGTGATACCCTTTTATAAATAGACCACCTCATTGTGAACGACTGTCATAACTCTTGTTTGTTTACTGCAGCAGCAACAACAACAACAACAACAAAAGCAACACCATCATTAACAGCATCAGCAAAAGCAGCAACAGCAGCAGCAGCGGCAGCAGCATAATTACCATGGCAGCAGCAGCCTCATGTAAACAACAACAACAACAACAATAGATGACAACAATTTTCTGTCTCATTTTTAAAGTAGCTTTCTTTAGTACCTTCTGACTTGATGTGCAAAACGTCCGCAACTCAGTTTTTGGTTGCCATGGATGAATGAAATGAAAAAACCATCAATGAATGATTGAATGGTTAGCAACAATGACCTGTCAACCACAACACATGGGGCAAAAACAGTCAGTAAAAACAAAAACGAAAACACCAACAATGTCAGGGACAAGGCAAGGTCGTAGACCCGCTACTAAGCCCATCAGGGTTCGCTCAAGTGGGCCCAACGGCACTGCCGAGTGCCATGTTAAATTATGAACGATGGACAAATAACGACATTAAAGCATGGACGTGTACAGCATTCATGACACAAACCCCGACCTTCAAAGTGTCTATCAGTAAAATAATTATGCTCATGGGACAAGGTGTCAAAAGGCCACGCTGTGCATTATTTATGAAGCTTTCCAACTTCCTAAAAGGTAATAGCGTTCTTTCAATTATGTAGCCTCTCGCAGCTATAAAGTCCAAATGCCAGACAAGTCAGTCGTGCATTTCTTCCGGATAAGCATCTTAAAAATAATAGCGAATATTCCTGACACAATCTGGAGAAACAAATGATGAAATAAAACAGATCGGAAGGCTCGTTATAGGTACTTAACCGTAGCCTTGATAAATTTGCCATCGGTCCAAAAATAAAACAGTAATAACTGAAACCTGCTAAGTTAATCGTTCTGTCAAGAAACGTTCTATACAAAAGAAAGTTCCCAACCACACCGCTCGTTTCCCCATTAGCACAGCATCATGCTGAGTTGACACCGTTTACACGTTAGAGCACTATGCAGTACATACAATGTTCATTGACTGCAGCAATACTTTGGAATCGTGAGACATTGATCGTCAATAACAAGACATCAATGTTTAGTTAAATTGGTTTTAGGTTTCTCTATTATAATCACCGAGTATACAGTGCTAACACACATTGATGTAAGGGTAAAACCAAAGAAATCAATTCATTGAATTACATCTGTTGAAGCAATCGCACAACATCGGTAGTATTGTCTAAAGGCCCATATTCGGTGTTTCACAACTTATATACAAATTAACAAACCTGTGAAAATTTAAGCTCAATCTGTTATCGGAGTCGGGAGAAAATAATGGGAAACCCAGCCTTGTTTTCGCACGTTTCGCCGTGTCTTGGACATGTGTTTAAAATAAATCCGTTATTCTCGATATCGAGAATTGAAAAAACTAAACATTAGATTCATGTTTTTTTCTTCTTTTTTTCTTCGAATGTAAACCGCTGCAATGTAAACCGCTGCAAAGCGGAAAGAAAACACCGGACAAGGATGGATAGCATTTAGTATGTACAAATCCCAGAAATATCCGCCGTGAATTTAGCTTATTTTGTGATCGACTGCCGATCACTAACGCTAGATGGCGCTCCTCACTAAAACTGACAATTGACAGTTGGCACATAAATTATATCATTGACTCGCAGTCAAACCAGACGATTGGAAAATGCGTTTGCCGATCACTAACGCTAGATGGCGCTCCTCACTAAATTTTACAATTGACAGTTGGAACATAATAAACTATATCATTGACTCGCAGTCAAACCAGACGATTGGAAAATGCGTTTGGCGCCCTCTCTTGAAATCCAAACGCAAGCCACTGTGCCTTGGAATGATCATGGAGGTTCTTTCCTCAATGGAATGATTAAACGTTAAAGCATGTTCGGGCTAGCCTGAATGTCTGACGTCATTCTTCGAGGCTCGTGAATAACGCCAGAGACCGGCATCAGAAACAGCGTGTAGTTTAACCTATGACCTCCAACATTTCACATTTCAGGCGGCAGTACTGCATGTACTGTTTGGGCATCATGTCACTGCACGTATCCAATGATACCAAATGTATCTGGACCAATGGAATCACTAGATCTAGTGGTGGGGACCTGTCTTCCAGGGGACCAGTGTATGTTCGGGCTAGCCGCTGGTTTAGGAATTTTCATTTATCAACGGCTATTGTCGGAGTCGTGAGTATCATTGAGCCCTGCTTCGGGACATCAACGATCCACACTGGATCCACTATAACCTCGCACCAACCTCACAACTGAGTGTAGTACTCACCATTTGAACAGTTTGCCTTTTACACTTCAAAGTTCATTACGCCCATTGGTCAATAAGCAAACTTATTCAAGTACAATGCAAACCGCAGTTGGAGAACAAGACGTCCGTGACTTTAAATAAAGTTGAAGGGACTCTTTCTTACAAGAAAGGAGAAAAGAACAGAAAGATATAAAAAGATTCTTTGTAGAGATCCCTTTACTTCCATACATTATTTCTGTTTCAGAGATTAATGTATGGGGATGATCAAACGGTAAATAAATGATGGCGCTGTCCAGTTCAGTGACATTTTGAGACTCTTGACTTGATACCATAGGTTTGCAAAAAATAAATGTTTGCGAGGTGTGGGTGGGGCCCATGTCAGTTTAATATAATATATCTCTGCCAGTTGGGTTACTGTGACCGTAGGGTGTGTGGTGGGTGGATATATTTGGGGTGACCGAGGAAGCCGTTCTGATGGTTGCGTCATTGGTTTGTGTAGGTGGGGGTGAGACCGCGGGGATATTTTTTTAAGATCCCCTTTTGAAACCTGCTTGCTCCACTGTCGCTACGTTTATGGCACTATCAAGTTTTCATACTGGTGTCTACTTTACCATCTACAGAGTTTTGGTAGACTGTTATCAAAACAGGAAAGTGCAAACAAATAACCAAGAAGTTGAATAAACAAACACTATCTTAACCTAAATGATTATGAGAAACTGGACGGGTATCAATCTCAACCCTTCAGCAAAGAGGGCAAAACAGCCAAGGATACGAATCGAAGCGCCCTCTGTCACATTTCTTTGGCCATTTGCATTTAGAGTAGGACTACTTTCCCGTCTTATGCCACAACGTTTAATAGCCTGAACGTCCGACTTCAAAACTAACGGCCAAAGTGACTACCGCCCTCTATCGCGATAAACTGTTTACTATTATCATGATGCCGACTCACAAAGAACAATAACAACAGTGTATGGGTAAAAACCAAAAAATAATATCATATATTCCCGATGCTAATCTAACATCTACTAATAACAACAGTGATATTCCTCTATAAATTAACGTAATCAGCTACAAAAAAAAAGAAAAGAAAAAAGAGACAGACACAATCCATGAAGAAACAGCTGTAACTGGGATAAGATGAACTACACAACAACGTAACAATGACATTCAAGCTCATTAGCGTTTTGCTTCAGCTTTTGCAGATAAGAAACAACACAGATCCAATGTCGTTTTTACTTGATTGAAGATAGTCATCACCTAAATGCATTTCTGCTTCCCGGTAAATCTGTTACCGCCTAAAGTACAGCGGTGAGCCACCTGCAATACGGATCCTCAGGGAGACCGTTCATCAATGTTTAGAAAACACAATGTGCACAACTTCTGCCCTACACTAACCCAGTAGGGTTTCCACTGATGCCGTTTAAAGGGATTGTATACAGTGGTTTTGTTTAGAGGCGATCGATTGTTTTAGTCATAAATAAAAATGTATTGTATACAAAACCATTATCTTTGATAACTCATTTCAAAGGATGCTCGCGTGTTTCAGCAATAATGTCCATACGGGAAATACAATCCCTATATGATTACACACAGTCTGATAAACTTCTTAAAGTTTTTGTTAATACTAATTTTCAAAGTCATAAACAGACCGTTGGTTTAATCAAAGTCGTTACAAAACATTTGAGTTGATGATATCACAAACACTGCACATGTCATTACACAACATTGTGTACACAGTTTTCCCAAAGTATCTACTTTGTTAGGTTGTAGCAGGAAGTGTATGTTACTTTATGGTTATTTCATCCAACCACATGTCAGTGTTCCCAGGAGAGACACGCCGACGGTTAATATTTAAGGGTTTTCAGGAGTTGACCGTAGGCATGTTCGGCGGCATCAACTTCACAATGAAGCTTACGGTTAGAATGTTGTTTTTTGTTTTATTGATGTCGTGTCATCCCTTTGAGAGGCGGTCTTTTACATTAATTTCCGCAGCCGGTCGACTTGACCTTTAATGCCATTTGCCAAGTACCAAGAGAGGGCTAGAGATCAAGCACCACTGAACTAAAGGAATATTAAAGTCCGTATCCGAACTGGCGGCTATCGGCTACGACTGTTGCTAAGTGTGTTACTAAGGACGTCCCATACTTTAATGCATGATGATGTGGAAATCTAGCCGTAGCCATGAGCTGTAGCCGCTAAAGGTCAGGTTATGCTTGTGCATTTTTGATTAATCAGCAATACAGCACAAAGGGAAAGTCTGGGACTATACGAAACGCTCACTGAAATACAGCACCAAAACATATCCGTTGGCAATACCACCAAGATGGACCCAACAAGATATACATTTTGATCGCCAATATCCAGACCAATATCCAGACCACGGGCAAGACCTTCCAAGAAATGGATTGAGCGCGTCAAGGCAGAATGCACATCTAGAAACCCAAGATGTCTAGCTGTGAGCTACCTGACTATCACATGATAAATTGATCTTGCAAAAATGAGCAGTCATGAAACAGAAGCCGTAACACATATCACGATGGATGGTGTAGAAGGCTTTGCCTTTCGCCTGTTTTTGGGGGTTTTTTTTATCATTCAATTCAATTTCAACGACAAATCGAGATTGAGAGTATACTAATCTTGGGAAGCTTACTTAACACTGCACATAATGATTAAACGTCTAAGATTATTGAATTAAACAATTCGAGAAATTGTGATTCAGTAACTAGACGACAACACCCGATTGTGAATTAGCTTTTTATAGTAGAATTCGAACCCATAACCTTGTGGTTGTAATTGACCACAGTGAGCACTGAGGTACCATTATGCAATGGCCAAACTACCAAAGTACACAACAATTATGAGAACTTTTTGTAAGGGGTCATCATTTTTGAACAAACGTGGGGAATAATTAGTGACTGACTTTCACCAACGTGTAATGCATGACATTCGTGCAATGCTCTGCCTAATGAATACACTTGGGCACATTTGTCAAGCCCATGGGCTGAATTTATAGCAAGGGAACGTTATTGAAGCCAAAACCTTTACCATTGTGCCGTTTTGCTTGATGAACTATGAGCATGCACGTGAACAAGGCGGCTACAACCAATCAATTACTCTCACGAACAAACCCCAATAAGATTGAACCAAAAAACAAACACAAAACAAGAGAGTCAAAATGTAAAATGTAATATAGTACAAACCGAATCAAGGGCTATCATAGTCTGTGTCTACGTCACTGCAGCCAGAAAAAAGGGCGGTGGGGAAATTACTTTGCAAGACTGCTTTGCCTCGGAGTTGGAAATAATAACTCTTCGATCTTTCTTAGGTCGTCTGGCAGATGTAATTACACGCACAAACATATCCTCACAATTTATTCAAAATCGTACCGAGACTCTTTGTTGGCATTGAGCCAGCAGCTACGGAATAAATATAACATAATTCATCCACAAGACATCAAAACATATATAGGCAGAAGCATGTTATTATAGTAATTTTATTTTACACGAGAAATTTGATACTTATTTTGTAGCCCGAGGTGGGGACAATTCATCACTGGCACGACACCTTGACTGACCCAGTGCCTTAACTTGTTAATAAATTAATACATATTCAATTAGTCTCATGAGGTATGCAAGCGGGAAATGTCACTTTGGAAGAAAGAAATGGTCCCTGCCCGGAGCGCTATGGTTAATTACATCGTGCAAAAACAGCCTCCAATATTCAATGATTGTAACACAAGAAGATGGTCAGGCGAAATTCTTGCAAAACAGGTCCCGAGGTAAAATTGAAATGGAGGGGTGCTGCGGTCGTCATTTTGATGCATGTTTTTGTGCAGTGAGCTCTGGTAAATCTCCATACCCGTTATAATATTTGTTATATGTGCTTTTTATGTTTTAGGAGTCGTGTTTAGATTATTTTTTACCTTGTCGTGCTAAAATTAATTTATGCAATTAATAGTCTGCTCTTGTAATTCACACTCTCGACCTGCAGACGGTTGAGGGAAATACTTTTTTTTTTTTTTTTGGGGGGGGGGTGTTTTTGCAACCAGCCTAACACCAATTTAACCATGGTGTTTAATCCCAGTAATTAAACCCACTTAGAAAGGTCCACTCTAGGTACAGGGGTCGATTTCACAAAGGTAGTCCTAAATTAGGACTAGTCCTAAGCATGCTAAGAGATAGGACTGGTCCTAAGTTAGGACCAGTAACTCATCCTAGCTTAGGACTGGTCCTATCTCTTAGCATTGCCTAGGACTAGTCCTAAAGTTAGGACTACCTTTGTTAAATCCACCCCTGGCTCCTAAGTAAGCCACAGGCTGTCGGCAGACATCTTGAAGACTGCTACAAAGGTCAGCATTGTTGCTCTACTACCAAACAGTTTGATCTGGGTATGTCTGTTTATAGATGTAAGTATATGAGTGAACATATTTGTCAGCTACCCTTCAACAAATAACATAAACTATTACATAAATGGCACTGGACCCCTCCCCCCTCCCCGCCCCTTACATATGTGAAATAATCTAGTCTAGGATATTAAGGTTTAACGTATGGTGTGTAACATTACCAACACTCACTAACGCGGGAAAAATTCGTATGGTGATGAAAAATAAATGCACTCTTCAAGACTAACTGCAGGAGTGCTTTTGTGCTGTGTTTTTTGTCTTCAGTTTGTTGCTCCTTCTTGCAGCTTTGAAGGCTAAACTAGCGATGACCTACTGTACCTGTATCAGCCAGTGCAGCAAGGTGCCAATTGAAAACAAAAACTCAATGGATGTGCTGAAAAAGTGTACTAAGTGTAGCAATGAACGTAATGATATTTAAGTGAATAAAAGGGTAGTGACGAGTTCTTTCATGGCCATTTAAAACAGGCAGGGTCGTTGCCGTGTGATAAAGGCCCAAGACGAAGGCGAGAGCCTTTATCACACGGCACTGATCCTGCAAGGTTCTAAACGGCCGTTAAGGAACGAGTCACTAGGCCTACTTTTTATTCCCATTCATATCCATTCATATGCATTTTTGGTTAAAAGGCGTAAAAAAATAAGAAACTCTGTAAAACTTATCCATTTCTGGCGCGCTTGAGCTCTGTATGTACATGTACGACGTCCCTGTGTTGCATTGTTATGACTGAAACGCCTATAACCAACAGTTACCGGTTCCGTTCGTGCGCGTTTTGTCTTGGTGCAACACGTTCTTGTTTTCCTTTCACACACAGCCGGCCAACTACTCCTTATTGTTAATTTTTATTCATAAATACCTCAGACAGTTTCACTATTCCTTTTGGTGGAGTGCGTGTCACGTGGGAATGTTTAAACCTTTGATAATGACCAGTGTTTAAAACCGGTTGTGAGCGGATTCTCCGCGCTACTCTTTAAGCCGTTTTGTTTAGCCAAGAATATTTGACTTAACAAAATGCCTAATTTCGAACCCTGCCGGCGCATATAAATCGTTGCGTTTCGATTGTTTTGTTACCGGTTTTCCTCTATAAGATAGCGGCTGGATGGCATCATTGCAAGGTCAATAGGAATGTAAAGTACATTAAAGATGCTATGTCAGATTTTTGACCCCAAACATTAAAAAATATATTTTTTTGAGTGAATGGTATTTCAAAGAGTATACCCACTCTAACGAAAAAAAGTTTAACTTTTACTTTTAATGGTCAGGAACCATGACAAAAATTTAAAACGTTCCTTATAAAACACATAAGAATTGGTCACGTGATATATTGTTATACTATTTACTAATTTTAAACACTTTATTTCACTGCTACTAATAATTGGCGGACTTTTTCGAGCAATGGCTCAAATGAAAGCTTGTAACTTTCTCAACCCCCATCAAAATACCGTGAATTTTAAATCAAAATTTTTGGGTCTAATCTGTCCAAAATCTGACATAGCAACTTTAAATTACGAGACATTTGTGTGGGGATTAATTTTGTTCTGCTGTTTTCTACTAGAGTTGTGAGGAAACAGTTATCAGTTCCTTAAATTAAGGCTGCTATTTTGTGCCCAATTATTCCTAATGTCCATTTTTCTTGTAGAATACTATGATGTCTGTACCAGTAACCCATGTCTTAATGATGGCCACTGCTCTCTGATTGAGTACACTAATCCCCCATCATGGCGTTGTGGTTGCAGAGAAGGTTTCACTGGTTCATCCTGTGAAACAGGTAAGTACATGTACTGTAACCATGAGTACAGCCATGCCCCAATAGAGTTCAAATTGTACACTGGACCACAGGACAGATGCCAGAGTTGTTTTGACTGGACAGGTTCAATGGAAGTTTTGAATAGACATGTTATAGGCCTAAAAACGCACAACCTTGTTCAAATGTTGATTGGTACATGTAAATGGCCTAATATATTTTATTTCTGTTGAGTATGAAAGTGTCAAATATGCCCGTATATTTTATATGACAGTGAAAATAACCCTTCTTTTAGTGCATGTTGAATGTTCAGATAAAAGCAGTTTTTATTACCTATGACGCTGTGCAGACTGCTCAGATTCTTAATTAATGTTACATGTACCATGTACACTCCAACTTTACATCTTTAGAGACCAATATTGTAAATTGTAGTATGAAAACATAAATATTGGGCTACCATGGGTCTGCTTAAGCACGGAACTCTACCCTTACAGCCCAGAGCACTATGTGTTCAACAGTTAAGTTGAGAACACTCTCTAAAGCCCGACTGGCTATCCTACAAAATAAAGGAGAAGCTATTACACAGAATCAGTCATAATAGGCACTCTACAAACAGAAGAAACCCGTAACCAATGCTACTTAAAGGATTTGGGTACTTTTTCAAAATTTCCATAGATTTACATGTACATTAAACTTACAGGGTTTGAAGATAATGATAGTGGAAAGCTTCCCTTCAAATCTTACTTACTGAGGTGCTGTAGTTTTTGAGAAATGAGTAAAACAATGTCATGAATATCCGTTTGTAATGATTGAAATAGTTTTCGTCTCATGAGACGAAAATTATTTTCATGCCATTGTTTTTACCAATTTCCCAAAAACTACAGCACCTCAGCACGTAGTATTTTCAGGGAAGCTTTCTACTATCATTATCTTCAAACTGTGTAAGTTTAGTGTAAATCTGTGGACATTGTGTATTTTGTCCTACAAAAGTTACATAGTCCCTTTAAACAGTGGTCAGATTGGTGGTAGTGTTTTGCCTCCCTTCCCGGAATCCTGGAAGTATTGAATATACATACAGGCTTAAAAACTGCACCTCATCTTAATAACCTTAAATGTTCAAATGTTGACTGGTACATGTATGTGTCCGTACCCAATGCTACTCAAACTGTGGTCAGATTGGTGGTGGTGTTTTGCCTCCCTTCCACATCTGGTACCCCGGTTCAATCCTACCGGCAGCATTACTGTGGATTGAGTTTTCACCCCCTACTTGACTGTATATAGGTTTTCCCAGAATAATAAATCTCTTTGGTTTTCCTCCCATACACCTGTATCTAAAACTGAAATTTCTTCATTGTCTTCTCTCTCCTCGTTTAGCTTTAATAAGAGCTTTGAGTATTATTTCCAAATCCAACAGGGTAGGCCTACTATTTTTGTTTTGAAGTGTGTGATAGATGTACCAATGTGTTGTTTTCTGTCTTCTTTAACAAACATTTCAAAAGTGTACTTGTAAATTGTGATTTGTTATGCTTTTAGAGTTAAGACCATTTACAATAATTGGGATAATTGTTTTTTTTTTTTCTTTTTTCACAGCAACAATCGCACAATCATATTGTGCCCGTACTTCTTGCTTAAATGGAGGAACATGTTACCATGATGACACTACACTTGAAGGAGTTTACTGCCTTTGCACTGAACAATATCATGGAACCTTCTGTGGTATGGGAAACTAAAACATGATTTTATACATTTATGGTGAACAGAAAAATTGGCGTATCTCAACATCCATTCCATATCTGGATGGATTGATTGCCCTGAGATGTACAATGTAGTTTTTCATCTAATTTGTATTAAATGTGTTTTATGATAATTGAAGGAACACGTTACCTTGGATCGGTCGAGTTGGTCTTTGAAAAATGTTTGTAACCGTTTTTTATAAAATGCACATGGGTAGAAAGATGTTGTAAAAGTAGAATACAATGATCCACACAAACATGCCTCGAAATTGCACGGTTTTCCTTTTACTTTGTAGACTAACACGTCCGCCGTTTATGGGAGTCAAAATTTTGACTCCCATAAATGGCCGACCGTGTTTGTTCGCACAGTAAAAGGAAAACCACACAATTTTGAGGCAAACTTGTGTGGATCATTGTATTCTACTTTTAAAACATGTTACCAAACATTTTATGCATTTTGTAAAAAAGGGTTTCAGACGCTTTTTATAGACCAACTCGTCCGATCCAAGGCAACGTGTTCCTTTAAGAGTTTGTTTTCTATTTGTCAAACTGGTATTTGTCAAATAATTTTCTATCCACAAAATGCTTTGCTATTATGAAATTGAACAAAATAGACTACAATTTTTGCAAATACTTAGTTCGTTCATATTATCCATAGAATGACGCACAATGCTTATGTGGTGCTTACTGTAGTTAAACCAGTGTAGTACATGTGTGTAAATTAGTCCATGAGGAGTCAAATTTATAGGGCTCCAACATAATCCTGTGAGTGCTGTTACAATAATTCAACAATAATGTTTCTACCCTTCATTAGAGAATGCGCACCCGTGTAACAACATCGTCTGTCAAAATGGTGGTGTATGTGATGCTGACCATGGTGACCCAGTCTGCCTCTGCCCTACAGGGTACTGGGGAACAAACTGTGAAGCCAGTAAGTAAATCTCACATCTTTCATGGGATTTGGTTTAACTCTTGCTTGCAAAGGCACTGAGGGGTGGATTTTTCACAAACAGTTATAACACTACATTGAAATCTTAAAATTTTAACATCTCCTAGGACTAATATAATGAAATTGATCCTTGATACAGTACTATGGTAATTGTCAAAGACCAAAAGTCTCAGTTGGTGTATCCCAACACACACGCATAAAGGTACAAATCTGTAAAAAAACAAAAATTGTGCAATTGGAATCAAAGCTGCAAGAGAAAAATGAAAGAAGAAAAAAATTGTGACACAAATTTATTTACTTTCAGACGCCTCAAAAAGGCCTAATCAGACCCAATGATGCCTTTTAACATTTAAGTGAGAAAAAAACTCTTTCTAAGAAACTAAGATACTACAGAGGGAGTCATTCTCACAAAATACTATCAACAGTTCTCAATTGTTGGTTACAGAGAAAAAAAGAAAGCAAGTTTTTATGATAAGTATTTTGCCAGTGTCCAGTGCCCGAGTCTGCCTTCTCCGAAGCTTTGAGTGCCTGATTTCGTTATTGATCTTTCAGATACTCCTAATGACATTTGCAGTTTCTTTAATCCCTGTGTGAATGGTGGATCATGCTACACTTACTTAGATGATGTGTACTGCATTTGCCCAGAAGACTTTATGGGTGACAGCTGCGAGACTTGTAAGTACATCACATTAAAGGAACACATTGCCTTGGATTGGTCGAGTTGGTCTTTGAAAAGCATTTGAAACTGTTTGTTATGAAATTCAAATGGTTGGATAGATGATTTAAAAAAAAATATAATGAGCTACACAAGTACAGTATCACTCGAAAATGCACGGTTTTCCTTTTACGACGCGAAGAAATACATGTACGATAGGCAATTTTTCATGGAGTCAAAACTTTGACTCCATAAAATGGTCGATTGATATGCGTGTTATTTGTATTAAAAGAGTAGAGTAAGCATATAAAACATGAGCTAACTGGCACCCCCGAAAAAAAGATACTGGCAAAAAAGGACACTGCCAACATAGGGCTGAAAAACATGGGGCTCAGTTGGTGGTTCGCCAGCATAATAATCCATAGGTCATTGGTTCAAATCCCTCTCTAGTCAGTTTGTCCTTGTCTATCCCCAATTCATGTAACATTTACCCAGTCAGTTTCTCTTGCCGTTTATTATTTAAGTTGGTAGTTCGCCAGCATAATAATCCATAGGTCATTGGTTCAAATCCCTCTCTAGTCAGTTTGTCCTTGTCTATCCCCAAATCATGTAAAATTTACCCGGTCAGTTTCTCTTGCCGTTTATTATTGGATTGATACATTTGTTTATGCTTTTTTTTCATGGCAGACCAACCCAATGGGCAACCATGCGGTTCTAATAATCCCTGTCAAAATGGAGCTACGTGTGTAATCGTCTCAAGTGATGGGGGTGTTGACAACTTGCATTGTCAATGTACTTACGGATGGACTGGACTCAACTGCAGTATTTGTAAGATATTTATACCTTGAGATATGTTGATTAGGCCTGGGGGGGGGGGGGACACCTAGTGCAACCAGTGTCATACTCGCGACTATTGATTGATTAGTCGACTCCTGATTTTCAACTACTGTACTTGTTAATCCTGCCGCCATGACTACTACAAAATTAGTCGCAACTACCTGTTTAGTTAACCAATGTGTCGCTCAAGACTAATCATGACAACATAATTTACTTACAAAACACATCTGGGCATCAGTGACACAATCAGTCCTTTCAGCTTGCTATAATTGCGCCTGCGGCAAACTTTGCCGCAACTTGGTTGAGTACTAAACTTCACTAGTTGTCCAGGCCTAATTTGGTTTTACTCTGGATGTTCATTGATTCTTTTCTGGTTCATTGACCAGGGAAAGTGTAACAGAATTCATCGAAAGTTTTGATGGATGTGAGTGTTGTTTTTTTTCCACAGCCTCTACTCCCTGTGGTATATACACCTGTTTAAATGGTGGGATATGCCGTCA
Source organism: Asterias rubens (assembly GCF_902459465.1). Classification (NCBI taxonomy): domain Eukaryota; kingdom Metazoa; phylum Echinodermata; class Asteroidea; order Forcipulatida; family Asteriidae; genus Asterias; species Asterias rubens. The sequence goes on along the minus strand of NC_047066.1, from coordinate 12,716,679 downwards.
ATCATACTATGGAGAAACCACCTGTGATTGTGTTCCAGGATGGACTGGTCTGGATTGTTCACAACCTGATGGTAAGTCTCAGGGTTTGGTCATCCATTTTCTTATTAAAAACTAAAAACACAATTTTTTTCTAATTGTTTATTTTTAAGAAAGAATACATTATCCACCCTTAGCATATTTGATATAAACTTCTGGTACGTCGTAAATCGAAAAAGGAATATGTTTCTTGAAAAATAGGCTACTTGTTGTCCATCTTGGAGGTTTACCCTACAAACCTAAATTATGAGTCAATTATGCCTAAAAACAGAACAAACAAAAACCTAAAAACTCAAAAACATTCAAAACATCTTGTCTGTTCCATGTGCAAGTTCTTTTCGTGTCATGGCCGAGCGGTTAAGAGCACCGGATTCAAGCTCTGGTGTTTGATCAGCAGAGTGTGGGTTCGAATCCCGGTCGTGACACTTGCTACATAAAACTGGGCAGTTAGTGCTGTCTGCTCTACCGGCCAGGCTTCAGACTGATGATACCCAAGCCTACATCCGTATGGACTGTAAAGGGCTAACCCCGTTTCAGCCCTGTAGGTGGCAACGGCCTCTGGAAAAAACAATTGTACCCCACACCTTGAAGTGGCCTTCAGGCCTTGTGTGTCTGGCGACTTGCATAAAAGAAAAGAAAAATTCAAGAGTTGTATGCACATGCCATTAATAATCCTTCTTTAGCATAGGATGCTGTATCAGCTAGTTGATAAATAACAGTAGATCTGCTACATTAGCAGTGACTAAGAGAATCAATGTGTGGTGAAGAGGTTTTCAACTTGTGGTTTAATCCCAATGAGGCCTGGTTCTTGATAGTTTTACCGAGACAAAGTCGAGGTAAATTATAAAGAACCAGGCCTCGGCGAATTTAAACCACTAGTTGAAAACCGATTCAATACACTTTGATTCCCATTCATAAATACCTTTTTGGTAAAAAAACATCATCACTTTTTGGTCAAAAAGTAAAATAATTGCAAAAATTATAATTGTTAAATGATTTCTTTCAACACAACACCCCTCCAGCAATAAAATGGTAAAGCCCTCCGCCGCCCTCGGGTAAACAACTCCTTATAAGGGAATGCTGTGCGCGAATCGCGTGATGTGGCACAACTGTTTCAGCCATTGCTCTCGACCAATAGGAATGAAGAAACTGTATAAGAACAGGTGCAAGGTCGTGTGTCACGTCCATGAATACACACTTTTACCGGTCATAAACAAAGGTTTATACACACCCACGTGACGCGCTCTCCACCAATAGGAATAGCGAAACTGTCTGAGGTATTTATGAATGTGGATTAAGATGAATTTCCATGAAGAAATCTTTCCCACATTTTGTGTATATCAGGAATAATGGTGTTTACAATGTATTTATTTTTGTTTTCTGTGTAGGTGACACCAGTGCTTGTGACACAATGGACTGTAACAATGGCCACTGTCAAGAATTGCTTGGATATGCTTTTTGTATATGTGCCCCTGGATGGCAAGGACTGAACTGTGAAAGAGGTCTGTATGTAATCCTAGATTATCAATTGAGACTTTGTGATGATTGTCAGCAGCAAACTTCTGAGTTGAGTTGCCGCAGAAGTTTTTCAGCAAGCTTGGTTTACCTGGGCAAGTTGCTGCCTCGAAGGATCATCAAAAGTCTTTCATAAATTCTATCCTTCCTAGCATGAAATTCAAAGTACAAACTAAAAACATCCTTCTTAAAGTGGTAGTAAAGCTGAAAGGAAGACAAGCGGGCTTGAAGTTAACATGACTTGATTACAAGATCATGTTGCGATCAGGCACAGCTTGGTAATTGTCAAAGGCCAGTCTTCTCACTTGGTGTATCTCAACATTTGCGTAAAAAGAAATATAACAAAAAATGGAAATTTTAGCTCATTTGGTCGGCGAATTTGCATAATAATAATGAAAGAAAGAACACCCTTGTCACAAAAAGTTGTGTGCTTTCAAATGCTTTGACTTTGAACCATCAGCTGAGGTCTTGATTTCAATTCAAATTTGTCAGTGAGAAATTACTGCTTTCTCAAACACTGCATTACTTCATAGGCAGCTGTTTCTCACAGAAGGGCTCAAGTTGGTACAGAATTTGTTTTCTTTTTCTAGTCTGTTTACACTTTTGTCCCTCTTTGTTTGGATTGCATGCAGAAGTTGGTTTACTTGTTTGAGTTCCATTTTGGTGTCCAAAAAAGTTGTGGTGATGGTGGAGAAATGAAACAATCAATATTTGATGACTATATAACTCATGCAGTGTAGCTAGAGTTGTGTTATAGTTTTTTCTTTTCTTTTTTCTTTGTACTTTTCTCAGACTATTTGGATCCATGTTTATCGTCTCCATGCAGAAACTATGGGTCATGTGATAGTGGCAGTGGTTTGTACGTCTGTTACTGTCTCTCTGGCTACTATGGTAATGACTGTTCCCGAGGTAAGTTTAGTATAAACGATGTATTTACTTCATAGTACAACAATTTGTTAGATCCGGTTCCTACCTTTTGTGAGTGCAGATGTGAGGGCCTTATACGGTGTCAGGAGAAAATAATGGGAAAACCCAAGCTTGTTTGTGCACGTTTCGCCGTGTCATGACATGTGTTTAAAATAAATCCATATTCTCGATATCGAGAACTGATATTGTTTTAATGTGTTCTCGAAACCCTGTAAGTTATTCGTAAATTTGTGAACTTTTAATTTTTGTTCTGTTCAGAAAGTGTCCAGAGAGTTCTGAGAAGATTAAATAAGTACTAAAGTATTACAGTGCTTTGGACACATTATATTATATTGGAAAAGCTCTTTTGTTCAACATTTCTAAACAAAATCTTAATAAACTCCAACATGCCCCGAATTCGGTTGTACAGAAACTTAATTTCATTGGTTGCCAAAACGCGAGCCTGTTCAGTTCAAAATATAACGTTTAACATTGAAAGTAGTTTAATGGATTAGCACCAGGCTATCTCAATGGGCTTAATTATTTCACAATACATCCTCAACGCAGCCTGATCATCAAACAAGTGTCTTCTTAAACAAGGACAATAAGGACTCACACCTCTAATGGAAATAGTTTTGTTTCATTTGCAGAACCAGGCCTCTGGAATACTCTACCAGTAGGCATTTGCACAGCTTCATCCTTAATACAAGAAGACACATTTATATTTCAACGGAAGACCTTTTTCACCTAGAAACTGAAAACATGAGTGAATTATTTATTCATGTTTTATTATTACTCATTATGGTGTCACAGCTTTTATACAATAGCAAAACAATATTTTTGTACTAATTACTTCTCCAGAAACGGCCTCATCGTGTGCGAGTTACATCTGCCAAAATGGTGGCAACTGTACAGAGCTACTGGATGAAGCGTACTGTATCTGTCCTGCTGGATGGTTTGGACTCAACTGTGAGACTGGTAGGTGACCATACCCATCAATAAATTTATATTGAATGACCTTTGTGTTCTTCAATCCTTTTTTCTTTAAAGGCAGTGGACACTATTGGTAATTGTCTAAGACTAGCCTTCACAGTTGGTGTATCTCAACATATGCATAAAATGACTAACCTGTGAAAATTTGATTTGAAAATTAATAATGAAAGAAAAAACACCCTTGTCACACGAAGTTGTGTGCGTTTAGATGGTTGATTTCGAGACCTCAAGTTCTAAATCTGAGGTCTCGAAATCAAATTCGTGGAAAATTACTTCTTTCTCAAAAACTATGGCACTTTAGAGGGAGCCGTTTCTCACAATGTTTTATACTATCAACCTCTCCCCATTACTCGTCACCAAGAAAGGTTTTATGCTAATAATTATTTTGAGTAATTACCAATAGTGTCCACTGCCTTTAAGTAAATTTATGTAAGTTGGCATGGGCACCATCCTAACGGTGGGATTGCTTAAATGACAAAAGTGGATGAAAACATTACTACAGAAATTTTGCTTTTGTTTGTATTATTTTATTAAAAAAATATTGATAAAGCGCATTTCCAAAATAGACCAATGTGTAAGAGTTACTACATCTAATGAAGACTTTTTCGAAAAAAATGTGGCAGCTCGTGATAGTTTTACTTATGCGTAGGAGAGTTCTGATTTGTTGGAGACTGGTCACAATTGGGGGTTAGTGAAATGTGGTAGAAAAACCCGCTCTACTGTCGGCTAACAATAATGCCCCTTGAGAAACATATTTTTGTGTAAAAGTTTGTATCCATTGTTGTCCATTATTGTGTGAGCTGTCATCACCATAAAACTTTGTTTTTGTGTTTTTTCGTCTTTTGCTATTTGGGTGAATGCTCCAACAATTCTGAAACCAACATAATCGTAAGCATAAAAACCAACTACCAACCAAAGTATTTCCAAACATGGGCTTTTTCTCAAGTCTCGGCTTGGACTCTAGCACTATGTATGGAGTCCTTTATCATTTGAAGAGTAATGTGTACTTTTCATGGTGTTTCCAAAGTCAAAGAGAGCCTGGAGATGTAGCCTAAGCCAATGTTTGGAGAAAAAAAAACATTCTCGCTATAAGTTTCAGTTCAGAGCCAAAAGTAGTCTGGTTCTGAACGTATGCATTTATAGTAAATTATGTGTAAAAGAAAAGACGTGCCATACCAAACTGAACCTATTCTTTTCACAAGTTCTGAAGATGTTTACATTTGTTTTAATGGGGAGGTCTTCGCTGTGAAATGACCGTGCAGGTTGGTGTCTGGCCAGTGTTAAAGGACCTCCTTCTGCTTGGAACAGCAACCAGCCACAACCTGGGACGATTTAACAAAGAGCTAAGATTAATCGTAACTGCAAATCAAGTGTAGTTGCTATGTAAATAATGTTATCACAATACAACTAACTATGGTGATACTGAAAATTTGTCTTGTGATGAGTTTTACTGCTTTGTGAAATAGACCCCTGGTCATACCACTCATACTGAAGACTAGGTCATCGACAAAAGTATTTGATCATGTTTTCAATTTCTTTTGTTTGCAAAAATATTTAACTACTGCTGTTGTTTTATCTTGATAGCGGATCCTCACGATCCCTGCTTACTGGATAATCCATGTCAGAATGGAGGGTTATGTCAATCAGCATTTGGTTTAGTCTTTTGTTCCTGTTGGGGTAACTTTTTTGGTGAGCACTGTGAAAATGAAAGTGAGTACATTGTTTCACATTTCCTGTCTAATAATTATATTAATAATAAGTTCCTTTAGACGATAAGACCTTTGTTTATCTTCAAACCGCCCTCTACTGACAAAACACTGGATACGTCATGTTTCACCGGGCAAAAGGTCGCGTAATCATGGTATAATTGCATACACTTTCTAGCTGGCTGCCAAAACACAAAGGTTTTGCCCGGCGGTATGCGCGCGAATCATGTTATGGTTTTCGAGTGACGTCAGAGGGTCACATCGTCTACATGTATATAGCGCATTTCACGAGCATGAGTACAATTTTTTTTACATTCCTTGCCTAATATTAAAATTAATAAGTTCTTATATACGTAGCGCGTTTCACAATAACGTCTTATCACCCTTTACATTAGTTCCATAATCTTTCTTCTGAGCTCCCTGCCAGCCTGGGGAGTATACAGCCCTTAGCTGCCGTGGTGCCCCATTGTGGCTCTTCCAAACACAATGTCAACCTCTACCCTTGCAGGTACTATACCCCTTGGTGAAGAGTAGCATTTTTTTGGAAACCATCTTGCTCAAGTGCCATAACACTCAACCACCAGAACTTGAGTTTGATGCTCTTTACCAATCGGCCATGACACCCTACCATGATTCACTGCTCGGCCATGAAATCCTACCCTAGTTTGTACCAAAGCTTGAATGTGTATTACTGTTTTTCAAAACAAGCCATGTTTTCATCTGTTTTTTGCTCAAGTTGAGATTGCGCTTATATATACATCATAATTTTGAAGCTTGACTTAAGATAACCAGTTTAATTGAAACCTGTATTTTTTTTTCTTATTAGTTCCAACAAGTAATTTGTGCAAAACCAGTTTAACCAGATTAATTAAGACCTGTATTTATTTTGTTTTGTTTTGTTTAACCAGTTCCACCATATCATGTGTGCGAAAAATGGTATACCAACCCTTGCGAAAATGGGGCAACTTGTGATCGGCTTGATGATGGTGGTTACTTATGCATTTGCAGCCCAGATTGGTTTGGCATTAACTGTACACAAAGTAAGTAAACACTACATGTATGTGCTGTGCTTGGTAGTAATTTTTACATTGTATGTTGTGTACCATGTTTATTTAGTTTTGTATGAATGCAAAAATATTCTGATTGCGCGGTTGTTGTTTTTGCTTTTTAAACATTGGTGAATATTAATTATCATGCTGGAGCATTAAACACGACCACGGGAACAGCAGTTCCCGTAATATTCAAAAGTGTTTTGAGATTATAAAATGGGAAGAAAATTGCTTAGGCCAAACAAAATAAATGCTGTGTTTACGGTAACCCGACCGACCTAAATTTTTTGCGGCCAAATTGCAGACCTCGAAACATTTTTTCTAAATATTTTTTGAGTTGGTAAAATTTAAATTGAAAATTTTAACATGTTGCCTCACTTTTAAACTATTTATCACGACTTACCAGTGTAAAAAAGTCCTGATGTCTATGTAAAATTCATGCAAAGAAATAGCATAGCACCCAATTTCACGCACGTATGCACAACAGCAGATTTCAAGCCCGCTAGTCGTTGTTCTTTGCGTGCGACAAAATATACAAGAACATTGAAAGCTAGAGGGCGCATTTTGAAACAATGCGATAGCTTGAGATTAAACGCCCTCTATTGGTAAAATTTCGCGAACCAGCAACACACGCTTGAGACGACGACTTGACGTGTCTGCACATGCTCCCCCACGATGCATGCATAATAGAACATGTAACGTACATCATGTCAGCATAGTCGTTGCGCACCGCATGGATACTGTATGTATTCATTCTGTCAACATCGTGTCAAATTTGAGCAGTTAGGTTAGCGTCTCTACGAACAACTACACAACGTGCATGACCAATAGTAGCCGTCAGGCCGTATGAACAATAATATTATTTTATTGTTTATTGTAAGTTTTGTTCTTTATTTTGTTTATTTTGTTAAGTTAGATGAATGCTTTCTTTTTCTGTGGGTTTTAGTTGTTAGTGCATTGGGTATATAATGAGGCAATTGATTGAAATGGAAAAATTGGAAGAACTGTTTTTTACTGGCATCTCGGACTTGTGTTTTTTTCAAATTGCCTTCGTGCCCTTTGAAATTTTTGGAAATTGCCTTGGTGCCCTAAATTTTTACAAAAAGTCAATGCAAAACTGCCTTGCCCCTTAAAAGCTGAAGTATCAGGGCTGATAAGGCATTTTTGCGAAAATCATGGCGATATCAAAACTTGTTTCAAAATATTAACAAATACCTCAAAATTCAAGAACTTAAAGCCATTGGGCACTTTCGGTTAACAGTATTGTCCAAGGCCCACACTTCGTGTATCACAACTTATATGTATAATAACAAACCTGTGAAAATTTAGGCTCAATCGGTCATTCCATTCCGAAAGCGTCCAATGGCTTTAACAAATAAAAAAAACTAACAAAATAAAATTAGTTTCCTACCTACATGTACCTACCTGGAATTTTTTCAGGCCTTTACCGCAAACACAACATTTATTTTGTTTATCCTTACATGTATGCCCAATGGTCATTTGTATTTATTGTACTATTGCTAGTTTAGCATTCCACTCATCAATTAATTTTTACATATTATGTTTTTGTCTGGCACTCTTACAGCCCTTTCCCCCTGTGGATCAGCACCATGTTTAAACGGTGGTCAATGCTTCTGGAGACACACCGATGTCTACGAGTGTCAATGCCCATATGGTTATTTTGGAGATCTGTGTGAAAATACAAGTAAGATAAACATACTTTTGAGCTTATTGCTTTGGTAAAGTTGTGTCTTTAAATAACAAATTTAAATTGGCATTTGAGGTTAATTTGAGTGGCTACAAGGTTCCTAGCAAAGAGGAACAAACAGATATTAGTAAACTTAGTTGTTTGTTTTAAAAATTAACGGAAACATGAAACCTTCTCTGTTTGTTTTATTAAAAAAAAAAAAAAAAAAATATGTATTTGAAATTTTCTTAGGAAAAATCGAAGATCATTAATTTTAATAAATGGTGCAAAACTCACGATACAATTCGTATCCACTGACTCAGTAACTCCACAGTGCTGTATCATTGGAGGGCACCTTTTCTGAATACTGAATAGAAAAGGTGAGGAAAAACTGGCCAGAAATCACTCCAAATTTTACAACAGCATTTACATGTAAAATCAAACATTTTCATGAGCCCCCATTAGAAGTGAGCTCCAGAACCCCATGCCTTTTTAAGGACTTTGCACTTTGCGCTGGCATTTTCTCCTAAATCTACTTCTCATCCAGGCCTGCAACCATTATTGTTGAGCTTCCTAAGGGCCTGGGAGGTGCTTAAAAGGTCAAACGCACCCTTCCCTTTTTACAGCTGTGTGTGTAACCCAATGTTTTTGCTTTATCACTTTTGTTGACAGTCGACGCTTGTGACAGTGAACCTTGTCAGAATGGGGGGATCTGCTTTTCATCCCTTAATTCTTCATTTGTTTGTATTTGTGTAACTGACTGGAGTGGCTTCACTTGTGAAAGTGGTAAGCATCACAACATTTGTAATATAGTTTGTTTCTGTCAATTTTGGTAAAAGTACAGCCATTTTGATTTTCATGCTTGGAATTAAAGCGATTTTGCCAGGCCCAATTGTTCAGAGTTTATGCATTCAATTTTGTTTTGTGTCATTCAAATTCCTTAAGTAATGTGTTAAATTTAGCATAACATTCAATTTGGCAACCTGTTTGGACTGGAAAAGCTCCTGCCAATTTGAACGTTGTTTTGTTGAATGTTAAGTTGGATGTTTAATTTGTTAAATAGAATTTATATTACTTTCGCCTAGGCTCAACACGAAATTAAATGAACATTTTAAGCAGCATTAATTTTAGCGCGAATAGAATGGTTTGGTGGTTAAATTTGCTTTCCAAAATGGACCGAGAAAATATATATTTGTCTATACTAATGATAGTTATAGGGTGCGGTGGCCGAGTGAATAAGAACACCAAACTCAAGCTCTGGTTTTTCAGTTAAGAAGAGTGTTGGTTTGAATCCTGGTCGTGACAATTGTGTCCCTGAGCAAGACAATTCACTGCTTCTCTCCCAGGGATAATTAGATACCTGTGAGGACAGATCAAGATGGTTCGTGTGATTGATTTAGCTTTAATAGTACCGGTTGCCAGTATTTTTGCACAGGCTACAATCCCGGCCATATCTCGTTGGGCCCCCTGCCCCTTTTAAATCTTGGTTCCAATTGGCGGTCTTCTTCTGCATTACTAGTCAACATTGAGCGAAGGATGGGGGCGAAGGATACATGTTTATTGTCAATGGGAACGTTATGAATGGGTGCGGCTCAATCATTTTGGTCGGGATTGTAGTCTCCCCAGGGAACCGAGATGGTTTAAAGAATTAATTAAATGGCCCAGTTTAGAGGTACTAAATATTGTTGGAGGCCCTTTGAATTTCCCTTTGGTGTGAAAAGTACTGTATAAAAATTGGTTATTATTATTAATAATATTAGTTAGAGAAATTGAACAAAAAAGCAATGATGCAACCTATATGCAAACTTGATAAATTTCTTTTTTAGTTTCTGGTTAATTTGCCTCACAAATTCCAATACAAGTCTGAAATTTCTTTTTATTCCTTTAAGTTTTCAAATTTAAAAACAAGCAACGATGTAACAAAACAAACTTTTTTCCAGCATATGTTCAAAGGCTGTTGCCATCTACTCCTAGGGATAACATTTACACGGTCTATACGAATGTAGGCTTGGGTATCATGTATCCGAAAAGCCTGGCCGGTAGACATGGTACAGCAGAGTTACCTCCCCAATTTGACGTAGCAAGTGTCATGACCGGGATTCGAACCCACGCTCTGCTGATCAAACACCAGAGCTTGAATCCGGTGGTCTTAACCGCTCGGCCACGACACGCCACAATTGATTTGAAAAGTGATCCTAACATCTTCACTTATAAGCGTTATAATAAACTTATTACTTGTTTTATTATCCTATTGCAGCAAGTGGTGATACATGTGCTTCAGCGGGTGTTACTTGTTACAACGGAGGTACATGTGTTTCCTATTATGGTTTGTCCTGTGTATGTGCTGATGGCTGGTCAGGACCTCAGTGTGAAACATGTAAGTAGTTTTATAATTTTATAATTTAAAATTTTACAATTTATAAAAAGCACAAATCGTGGACAATTAAGGGCCCAAATTCCTTGTGACTGTTTTGTGACTTTTTTTTATGAAAACATAGCCCTATAAAACTTCTGTTAAAAAGTACTTCCACAATGGACGTTATTGTAAATTAATAGATTAATTTTTACAAACTCAAAATTATGTAGATCTTCCTTACTTATAATTTGAGTAGTTACATATCATTAGCTTAGGAGCGAACGATATCCGTTGGTATAAAACACGGAACGAGATTGGATGAACCTAATGTTTCGTGGTTTGCGAAAACTGTGTTCGTGGGCCAAATAATTGTTGGTAGTACTGTAAACTACTTAAATGATATGTAAGTAACATCTACATACATTTAATTTATGGTCATCTACAATCCAGATGAACTTATATAATGATTGGACAGTATGACAGTTTTTCTTGTCAAAGATAACTGAAACCTTAGTAAATATTTTATCCATGTTCCCAAGTGGCTCTCCAAGTTAACGCTTGATGATTTTTTTTAAAGTGTTTTAAGAGAACCTCGTTGAGGAATTGAGGAACTTCTGTTGTAATGTTTCTTTGGGCACTTGCATGCTGTTGTCTCTTTGAAGGTTTAGGTCTGCATTAGGCACTTATTATAATAATAATAATAACAAATTCTTATAGCGCATTTCACAATAACCGTATCATTGTGCTTTACATTAGTGCCCTGGTCATAGGGCTAATAACATTTCTGTAATGTTTCTCAATTCTCTAGTTAGGGAGTATACAGCACTGCCTGACTCTCTGGGTTTGACAGTGTAATATCTGTTAGCCAGGGCCCCAATTTCAAAGAGCTGCTAACATGGCTAAGCATGACAATTTGCTTGGCGTAATTTTCATTTGTTGCATATTGCTTGTTACTGGTATTCAGCTGTTGTTTGCTTGGGTTAAAAATCACATGGAAATTTGGTTGGTATTCCTGTTGTTATCAAGAAGAAAAAATTCATGCTAAGCTAATTTTGTGCTGAGCAGCTCTATGAAATTGGGTCCAGGTAGTTAGCTCATGACTCAACACTTTATTTTGTATTCTGTTGAGCCCCACTAAAGCTAATGAAAATTCATAATAATGAGTAAATTTTCGACCAACTTGTCAACTACATGTTAGCAGTTAAAGTTTTATTAGGAAAATTGTTTAGGTAGGCAAGAATATTTTGGATTCTGTCCTAAATACATGTAGGGCTAATTGGGAGCATTTCTTGCTAAAATCCATTTTCTTTTTGGCTGTATTGCTCATGACCAAGTGTTGTTATTAGTGTACTAACAAGCTGAAAGGTCCTGCCAGGACATACCAATAATTTACATTGAAACAAGTAAAAACAAAGTTTCAGGGGAGATAAAGTATCAAGCAAAATGTACATTGTATTTTAGTGTTTTATTGGCCAAGTACTCAAACAAATTTGTACTTCACCACACAAATACTCGCCTGAGTCTTCTTTTAATTATCTAATTAATACGTTCATGATTCTGCTACTTACTATTTTTATGTACTGAACTTGTTGAAAAACATTGTTTTCTGCACTCATTATTAAATTGATGGTGCGCGTTTATCATTTTCCTAAATTTGTGTTTTCAATAATACATGTTAATAATTATATAACACATGAACTAGGTGTTGTCAGGTTCCCCATTGTTACCAATGGAAGTATAATTATAAACCCTCGGTATTTTTGTTTATCTAAAGCGGTTGAGACAGCTTCGTGTGATTCTTGGCCCTGTTATAATGGCGGAACGTGTTTTATTACCTTTGGTAAAGCCTACTGCGAGTGTTGGTTTCTTGACTACACTGGAGAGCATTGTGAAACGGGTAAGAATGATAAACAGGGACTGTAGCTTATTGGGAGGGGCTTGCTAAGACCCAGAATTTTCATGAAAGGGTTGAAATAACTAATGACTGAGTACAGCATACTAGGCCTAATTGTGACGAAACGACTGATCATGATACAGTGGGTGTGTGGGATTCACCTTGGGGGCCGTTAATAATTATCATTCATTTCATAACAGTACAAACCGCAGGCTGGGAGGGAGGGGGTTAATGCCTGTGTCTCAGGGAAATATGACCGCCACAGATTCTGTCCCCCATATTGGAAACTATCGTGGGCTGGAGGAGGATGTATCGAAAGGGGGTGCTATCAGAAGACATTTGTATACTGTTTGCTGCATGGGTCCATACAGCAAACCGTCTCTGGGCGGACAGAATATCTTGCCAAACCCGCCATACGGTTTCGTTTTCCGAAAAGGTTGTGAACATGGAAAACTTGCATAGCTTCATCAGAAGCGATGTTTTTTTTTTTCTTTCTGTGTCATCTTTTGAAAGTCAGATAAGCTGCGTGTTGTAAGCAGGAAAATATTGTAGTCTTTATTTGTTTATCATGAATGTTGTTATTTTATTTCTGATATCTGTGCACATAATAATCAGGATTTTACTTGCAATTCACATTTTAGTTTCTCTATCTACAAAGGTTCGAGATAGTGTGAAAAAACACCAGCCGTTTTCTTCGTAATATTTTAGGGGGGAAGGAGGGAGTATTGGAAAAGTATTTGGTTTATGTACACGTTTGTGAAAAATTAATGGTAAAAAATGTAAACGATCCTTTGCTTTTTGAGTATTGCGCATAGCACTTGTCAAATTCTATGAAGTTGAGATACATGTATGTAATTCATTATCCCACAAGTAGGCTCTATAAGTAGAATAATAGTGGGAAAATGTAGTGTTTCTGTATCTCCTGTAAAATCGTACCACATGCACACTTTTATTTCAAATATACCACAAATTTAAATAAACTCTTAGCAATGTTTTTTTTTATAGTAACAGGCAACTTATCCAAGGTGTACACTTTGTAAATGTTATTGACCAGATTAAATGTTATTAATCACATTTTGAATGTTCAGTTGGGCTTTTGTTTGTCATGTTTGTAGCACACCATTTTACTCATGAGCTTGAAAGTTAAAATATTATATTTACTTTCAATGAGACTTTGTGGGTCTCGTTTCATTCAAGCAAAGTGCGGCCTAGTTTTGTCGCGTTAAAGTCAACTGGAAATATTATTTTTATTTTTTCAAACATAAGAGTATACGTAAAAATAACAAATATTTGTAGTAATTGTTTGTCACAATTTATATGTTTAAAAGGAGGGTACATGTTTGGTTATTGTCAACGACCAGTGTTCTCACTTGGTGTATCCCAACATAACCATAAAATAACAAGCCTGTGAAAATTTGAGCTCAATTGGTCATCGGAGTTGCGAGAAAATGATGAAACAAAAAACACCCTTGTTGGACAAATTTGTGTGCTTTCATATAGGAATAAAAGACTTCTAGCTAGAGGTCTTTTAATATTTTAGTGAGAAATTACCGCTTTCTCAAAAACTATGTTACTTTAGAGGAAGTCATTTCCCACAATGTTTTATACTATCAACAGCTCTGCAATGCTCGTTACCAAGTCAGTTTTAAAGTCAATATTTGTCTTGAGTAATTACCAAACATGTACCTTCCCTTTAAAAAATAGATATAGTTGACTGGGGGATTGACTTTGCCTACCACTTTTGTGACATCAATCAACGCAGACTTTGCATTGATGCATAGAGTAAACACGCGTGCAAAGTACATGCAAGTCGTGAGTTTGTACGTTTTGAAAAAAGTTGTTTTCTTGCATTTTTCCGGCAGTGCCGACCAGGTGTATTGCTGCTGGATGCAACTAAGATGGGGTCAGTTTGCATGGTTGGTCAGACTCTCAAGAGCAATAGTGCTCGAGGTCCGGTCCGTCATCTTTTTCAACCCTGTGCAGCATTTTCTCCTTAAATATCGTGCCTTGATTGACATCATGAACAGCGCCCTCTCGGGTTGGGGCCTACTCTTATATTTGTAATAAATTAAGAACTAATTTTTTAGAACCTTAGTTAACTGTTAATTTACATTCCACTCGTCAAAACACATACTACTGACAACAGCTTTATTTTAACAAAATACCACTTCCAGGTGACTTTAAAGTAATGTTTGGGAACCAAGTTGAATGGTCCATTTGGAAACTTTGGCGTTTACTTATATTATGTGGTCTAAGTTTATTCACTTTTCTCTCTAGAAATATCGTACCCGTGTGATGACATACAGTGTTTGAATGGAGGCTATTGTGATGACTTTTATGAGTCCCCAATTTGCGATTGTCCTTACAATTGGACTGGACAGAGATGTGAAACAGGTAACGGAATTTCAACAATAACATATCAGAAGAATTAATCTGTTGTGGAATGTATATAGGGAGCCTTAAGAGTTACTTAAGATGCAGAGTTATTGACAGATTTTGAACAATCGATCTTAATTTCATTCTTTGTGGTTGTCTTAACTACATTGTATACGTCTTGGGGACATGTGAAATTTACTACTTGAATAGTCATGCTCCAACAGCACTTGTGACTTCGACACTAATTTCTATTCCCGAAATGCTTTGCATCGTGTTTGCCCCAGGCGTAGTTTAGTAAAGTTCACATTGACAAAAAAAGAAGGATTGTGTGACTGATGTCTTATAATTGTGTGTTGTCAGTAAATGATTACCTTGTCGTGTATAGTCTTGAACGACACCACATTTTGGTTCATTCAACAGGTAGTCACGATTGACCAAGTGTTTGAAAAATGGTAGTCGAAGGTCTTGACTAAGCAATCAATAGTTGCAACTACCACTACACTAGTCGCCCAGCCCTATCTGTACATGTACAATCAACTAGCTCTGCAATTACAGTTTTGTTTTAAAACTATACCCCCCCCCCCTCCATTGCAAAATACATTTTTTTTTTCTATTTCTTTCTGTTCTTATGACACTAATTAAAAACAAATTGAATATAATTGTTTTCTTGAAAAACTTTGGTTTAATACCTCATCTTGATCTGTTAAGTTAACCAAAAGAGCATAACAATGAATTGTAATTGTTTTTGTCTGTTTCCTTTTTCCTTTTTACAGAACTTACTGATCCATGTGATAGTTTTGATTGCCTCCCCAATGGATATTGTTACTCCTACTATTCTGATAGTGCATATTGTTACTGTGATTATGGATGGACTGGAACTCACTGTGAAACAGGTATGTGAAAAGTTCTAGTTGTAATACAGGCAGGAAAAAAACCACAAAAATAATAAATTTTATCAAGTAAATGGTGTAATTCTTCATACTCCGCATACTGTTCCCTTTTGGTTTGCTCTTGGGTTGGCTCTTATGATTCATGGAAAGACTGGTTCCAGGTTTTTTCCCTATGGCTTTACACTATTGCGTGTTGTGTGTGTGAAGTTATCTATGGAAGTGTAGGATAGAGTCAGGTCATCCAATGAGAGCCTTTGCTGAACAGACCGATCTATTAAGCTCCGCCCCATTATGTATTGACCAATCACAACCCATATTGCACAACCAAAAGTCTGACACTATAAAGTCTGATGACGTGCTTGCGCGTATGCTTTGCGCGTGCGGCAGAGTTGTGCAGAATGGCCTTTGAGAGGCTCACGTGTTCTTGCTCACACGTGCACCATGGGCGGAGCCTTATGGGTCGGTGTATTGCAACAATTGGTGTAAAATTTTGTGTTCGTTTTCATTGACAAATAGGTATTTGTGTTGTTATTAAACTATTTTATAAGTTCATTGAAATTTAATGATGACCAAAAATTTGAAAACTTTATTAATTTTAAAAAGAAGGGTATGGGAATTAACTAGTTACTTTTTCCCCAAAAAGAGTTATACCTTACTATAGTATGGCAGCGTTTATTGTAAATACAATAAAAAAGTGATGTCAGTGCAGTACTGCTGTTTGATTCCCAATTAATTATAAACTGTGAGTTATTTGAGGAGAAAGTCATTTTTATTTGATTGATTGCAGAAGTAAGCAGTCCTTGTGATGAACTCGATTGTCAGCATGGGGGTTATTGTTTGGGTGATTACTACTTCTATGGTAGCTATGGTGAGGCATTCTGTACTTGTTTGCCTGGCTTCACTGGTGTCGTATGCGAAACAGCACTAGGTAAGTAGAATATGCATTTTCGAAATACTATGCATGAAGCCGATTTGTCAAACTATAAAGCAGATTTATGGCAGTGTATAGGTATACATGTACATATATATAGGATTTGTGGCATTGCATGGTGAGGTATCAACGGTTTGCGTCAACACCATGTGTATATCTAGTTGCCAGGTAGAGTTTGTTCTCAGTGAACTGTCTTTCTTTATTCTACTTCTGCAGAGTAGATTTATTGGATGGTTGGGAGACTTCTTAGTTCTGAAAAGAAGTGTATACATGTACATGTAGGTACTTTTAGAAAAGGTTTTAACATGTTTAAGAAGGTCAGTAAATTGGTTCGTGGGCACAATTATCAATGTGTGAAGGCCTTAGCAAAAGTGATAATGATCACTGAGCATAAGTCTTGCTCAACAAAAGCACTGCTAATTACATCACGTATGTTCGGACTGCTACAATTGGTGCACAAAGAAATTTACACAATCTTACTGTTGGCTTTATTTGATGAAGCCTAAAAGAGGCAATTTCTTTTTTGTGAAGCTCAGTGTTGAAAAGTGTTCATCACACATACTTATTATCAGTATAAAAAAAAAAATGATTTACTGGGTGAAGTATAATGTACCTCTCCCAGAGATTCAATCCAGTTAAATACAATGTCTCTTTGATCATGTTCAACCCCATCATCACAACTAAGGGCAAAAGTTCAGTATTGCATAGATTAGTTAACATCGGGATAGCGGTAACACTACAGAAAAAGGGGACAGAAGTCTCTGTCAGATTTATGAGTTTCTATCTATCTATCTAGCCTATATGTCTCTCCACTTCAGAAGGAAGGCCGATCTTCATCACCACTCCACCTTGATCTTTCTTCATGTTCTTGTGCTTGTCGCGGTTCCCTGATGTCTATGAGCATTAATGACTAAAATTGTTGTCGAATCATGTGTTCATTCCTAACAGAGGACACATGTGCTTCAAACCCCTGCATGAATGGCGGTTCTTGCTATGACTATGGGTTCGGGTATCCTCTCTGCATTTGCGATTCAGACTGGTCTGGGCTGTTTTGTGAAGATCGTGAGTATAATGCAATTTTTCTGCATTTCCCCATTTTTCATCAATGAGGATATCACAATGGACACTACTAGAGAAAGTGTTTTACTTCATGCATTTAAAGTCACTGGAAGCTATTTGTAATTCCTCAAAAGAAATTTAACATAAGAACTTACTTGGTAACAAGCATTGGAGAGCTGTTGTTATATAAAACTCTGTGAAAACGAATTCCTCTGAAGTAACGTATAGTTTTTGAGAAAGAGTTAATTTCTCAACCCAAATATTAAGAGCCTTTTTAGGCTTCTGAAAGCACATACATTTATGCAACAAGGGCTTCTTTTCTTCTATAATTTCCTTGCACCTTCGATGACTAATATGAAGTCAACATTTTCACAGGTTTGTCATTTTGTGCATATGTTGGGATTACACCAAGTAAGAGTACTGGTCTTTGACATTTACCAAAAATGTGTCCCGTGCCTTTAAAAGAGATCATTATAACCAAACAATGTTAATTTTAAATGGCAAATGAGTCGGATATTTATTACAAGCATGTATGAAAAAACTGAAGTGTTTTCTATTTGAAAAAAAAAACTGCATTTAATAATAGCCAGTATTTATATTGCGTTTTGTCACACCTGAGGGCTTCTCATAGCAGAAGAAAAGAAACTCTAGATAAATAGACAAATTGTGGGTACAACCATGTGTAAATCTCTCTTGAGTGAGTCTTGGCTCTGAAGAGAACTGGTTTGGTCTTGACGTTTCCAACAGTATACATGTACTCTGCTCGTCTTTATAAGTGATTTTATCAATATGTTTCACTGATTCAGAATTTTGAAGAAGCACAATTATTTTTTTAAATGCAATCAAGGTGAGAAATTTAGTAACATGTTTTACTTTTTTGTTTGTATCTATTTTATAGAAAATGAATGTGGTTCATCCCCATGTCTTAATGGCGGGTATTGTTACCCAGATTATAGCGGGGCGGCTGAATGTGTTTGTCAACCAGCTTTTGTTGGACTCAGATGCGAAACAAGTAAGTATAAATGCAAACACACCATTGTTACATTGTAGGTGTCTTAAAGCATCTCGTCAATCCTCAAGTTTTGAACCTGGAGGGGTGTGAAATCAGAGAATAGAGTGGTTTCGCAGAGTCGCGGATACGAATACGCATACAGATATCGAACCGTACGCGTTCGCGTCAAGTGAGCTGTGAAGTTTTGTTTCGCAAAATTCTAACGAATACCCTCAACTTGAGGCTGAAGAGGGTGCTATTAACCAAATGGCTGCACCCATGGACAGTCGCCATTTCTCTTTTTCTGAAGCATGGTGGTTAACAAATGCCCAACTACATCCATGTATGATACCTCTAATAGACATGGTGAAAACCTGGTACATTAAAAAAAAACAATCCGCTACAAAAACATGAACAAAATATAATCGTTGTTTACTTACGTGAATGGCGAAAGATTCCCGTTTTGAGCGACTGTTCTAACTTGTGTACAACTGTTATACGTCACATGGACCTCAAAAAGTGATGACGTATTATGACGTATCCGTTCGCGTAAGAGTAATGTTTGTTGGTTGTTACCATTACAGCAAAGTGGTTAGTTCAAGAACCTGTCGATCTGCAGTTGAGTTTTACGATTATTCATTTAAAAAAGTTCATTAAAGTTCAAAGAAAATTTAGATGGACTTTCATGAAATTTCATGAAGTTCATAAAAGTCCAATAAATGTTCATTCATTGAATGGATGAAAAGCTAATGAAGTTGGTTCATTCATGAATTGCTGTGGTGAACATGTTATGGTGTTACCGCAAACCAAATATATATTGATACCTGACCATGCAATGCCTCAAATCCTATGAACTGTTGATGCATATGTTCATGGACTGATCATGAACAGCTTTATGAAATTGAGATATGGTGTACGTGCAGACAATACCACTTGTGACATCACAAGAGTCTTTAACTGGTTAGTTATTTAGTTATTTTATTTATTCATATATAGCCATTGAATGCTCTGGTGTTACATGTTTGAATGGTGGAACATGCTTATCTGATGGAAGTGGTGGGGCAAGATGTATCTGCCGAAGTGACTTCATTGGTATAAACTGTGAGACATGTGAGTAAACCGGTCAACAACTTCTCAAAGATGAAGACAAATTTTGCAATAACTTCGATGAATCACCGTGTATAGCAAGAGAAGAAATACTTTAAGCCAACTTGAGTGCTAAAAGGGTTAAAAAACTTCAAGACTGTGACTAAGACATGTCCCCCGATTGTATAAGTAAAGCCTGTGAGCGTAGTAACAACTACTGCAGCTTTATAGCTAAAATGTCATTGACTTAAGCTTATAAATTCAACCACTCCCTTTGTGCTTTGCCGAGAAATTTTCTAAGCACTATTTTCTGCTTAGCAGGTTCATGAACATCTGACATCTAGAAGATTGATAATAATGCTAGATACCGGCCATCAGGACCTGGCAGGATCATGCCAGATATACCTTTGACAATGCACTCACACACTCAATTGTTGTCATGTGCATTATAACTATATCAGTCTTTATGCATTGAATGTATTGTGTGGTGCGCGATCCTATGAAAAAAAACAAGCCAAGAAGTGCGCAAAGTGTTTTTCGGATAACACAGTATACTGCAGTAAGCATACAGAATTATGAATAATTTCATTTTCAAGTATATTGCTTTTTTACTCACAATACAAAGTGTTTTCGGATAACACAGTACAGTATACTGCAGTATGCATACAGAATTATGTATAATTTCATTTTCATGTATTGCTTTTTTACTCACAATACATAATGGACACATTCCAGTGTCATAGGGAAATCTGTCCGCCGGAGATTCTGTCCCCATATGGGAAATTATTGGCTGAAGGAGAAAGATTCAAAAGAGGGTGCTATCTGAAGAAGCTTGTCTGAAGTTTGCCATGGGGGGGGGGGAGAGAATCTTAGGAGGACAGAAATCTCCTGCCAAACTGGCTGTAGGCTACACGTCATTTGGATATTCATCCTTATTCTGAAACAAGACCATTACCTGTTGATAAAGACAAGGCACCAGTCTAGGGCCATCAGGCCACGGTCCATAAAGCATTTCAGAAGAAAAATGCTGCTTAGCAAACTATTTCGCCACCCACAAAGCTAGGCACATTATATGACATTTATGGCGTAACTCGCTTTTTTTTTTTTTTTTTTTTTTTTATTTTCTTGTGGTGACCAATGACATTTTACTTTACAGAAAATTGAGCTTACATTATCTTATATTTATAACTAAATGAACTTGCAAACAATCTTTATGTGTTTTTTTGTTCTCTGTTAGAAAAATACTTTTTTTTACAAATTAGGGCATAATTTTGTCATCAATTCTACATGTTTTTGGTACTAATTTTTGTTTTTCAACATGGTTTGATAGTACAGTATTTTGTTTTTATGTTTTAAGATCTGCGTTTTACCCTTCCTTAAAGGCACTGCTTGACACTATTGGTAATTGCACAAAATAATGTTGTGCATAAAAAATACATGTTAGCGATCAATGGAGAGATGTTGATAGTATAAAACATTGTGAGAAACAGCTCCCTCTGAAGTAACGTCGTTTTTGGAAAAAGAAGTTATGTCTCACTAAAATATTTTAATTTTAATTTGAGACCTCAGAATTTGATTTTGAGGTCTCGAAATCAAGCATCTGAAAGCACACAACTTTGTGTGACAAGACTTTGACGACCAGTTTCACAGGTTTGTTATTTTATGCATATACATGTAAATGTTGAGATACACCAAGTGGGAAGACTTATCTATGACAATTACCGAAGGTGTCCAGTGCCTTTAATAGGTAGTTTGTAGGTTTCCCACAGACTTTTCTTTAACTTAGCTCAAATGGAAGTTAATTTAGATTTCCAACTCTTCTTTTCATTTCAGCGAATCTCTGTCAGTCAAATCCATGTCTTAATGGAGGTGTATGTCAATCTGACCAGGCGTCATTCAGATGCAGTTGCTTGGCCAATTATTTTGGCCCAACATGTGAAACACGTATGTAGTATTTTAATTGTTAATTATACCCATTAGGTTGTAACTGGCATCTCCACAACAGGTTTGCAATCTACTACTTGTTATAATACATGTATAAGTTTGAAGTACTGCTCAAATGCCATATTAATTGTCAACAAACAAAGTGTAAGACTGTCATATTAACAACAACATGTGCAATTTTGGTGTTACTTTTGATATAATATTATAAACAAATGGTGGTCAGAGGGTCATAGAGTGTCTACAGTATAAAGCAGTTCTTTGAGATTGCAATACTATATGTACTTGTCCAAAAACCACAGCATCCTAGAAACATTGCATACGAATTTGAGAAAAATTCAATATAATAACTTTTTTATATGTACAATTTTTGATTTGCAGTGACTGGCTGTATGTCAAACCCGTGTCTCAATAGGGGGCGATGTTCCCCAAATAGTATTACTGGAGCTGCTGAATGTACGTGCCTATCAGATTTTGTCGGCGTCAGATGTGAAACTCGTAAGTATAACACGTATATAAATAACCCCTCAATGGTCTGTATGGGAACACACTATTGCATGGTGTGAGAGAAGTTCATCTCAGGTGTCTGCTCCTGTTAAGCTGCTTCTATGGTATTCTCCTCTGGCAGGGAAACACAATTCCTTGTGATTTTCCATTAAATAATAACAGTAACAAATTCTTATATAACGCATTTCACAATAACCTTCTCAATGTGCTTTACATTTTGTCCCCAGGGCCCAATTTCATAGAGCTGCTAAGCACAACAATTTGCTTAGCATGAAATTTCTTCCTTGATAAAAACAGGATAACCAGTCAAATTTCCATGTGAGTTTGAGGATAAGCAAACAACAGCCGAATACAAGTAAACAGGCAATATGCAACAAATGGAAACTTGTTGGTAATCCTGTTTTTATCAAGAAAGAAATTGCATGCTAAGCAAATTTGTTTGCTTAGCAGCGCTATGAAATTGGGCCCACTGGTCATTGGGCCAATAACACAATATCGATCTCTACCCTCGCAGGTACCCATTTTTACCCCTGGGTGAAGAGAAGCAATCATACATGTAGTTAAGTATCTTGCTCAAGGACACAAGTGTCACAACCGGGATTTGAACCCACAATCCTGTGACTTTAACCACCAGAACTTAAACTTGATGCTTTTAACCACTCGGCCATGACACCCCTTTCTCATCATAATATGCTACCAGTCAATGAAAGAAAAATAAGTTTAATATCTTGCTTTATGTCAATGTATTCATGCACGGTCAAAATCATAACAGGGCTCAAATAAGTTGTACTCGGCCAAAATTTATTTTTCTAGACAAGAATCATAATAAGTTGAATTCAAGCATTAAAGATAAGATCTATCCCATTTTGTAAAGGTTCTTTGATATTTTCACCAGGATGGAAAGATATATATCAGACTCATTGTCAACCCTTTTCTCATAAAGATATTACACAAGTGGGGCAACGACATCATTTCTGTATCAAACCATTCATTTGTGCATTTTTTCCGATCTAATGTGGAAAGGGGTGGGGGTAAGGATTCTAAAGGTACAGTGTAGGGTGCTATTCCACCCTGGACTTACCACTATGGCCAGTTGAAGGGAGTATACAGGTTTTTATTCATAATTTTTTGGCAGAAGGTGTGCTGCCGGTTGCTGGTGTGACATCTGTGCAAGGCGAACATACTGGGTACTGGTTTTTAAATTGAGTTATTTTATTTTTTGTTTCCATTATGTAGACATTGATTGCTCTGGTGTAACGTGTCTGAATGGTGGAACATGCCAAGCCTTTGGAGGTGGCAGGACAACATGTACCTGCCCCAAGGAATTCACTGGTAGAAACTGTGAAACAGGTGAGGTTAATATAAGGGATGGATGGAGGCAATGTTGCACCAACCTTGGTTGTATTGTCTATAGCGAAGAAGAAGTAGCCAATAACTGATAATAGTCCAATATTGCAACTGACTCTTACAGGTCAAAAAACTTGGACTTGGACAAAAGGCATGGCCTGTGAGAACAACTAACACCTGCTTAGTAGAAGTACATGTATAGGTTATTATCCAGAGTGCCATCACATTTTATTACAACATGCACCAATTTCCGGTCAGCAGGAAAGTTTTTGAAGAACTGTTTTCTGCTTGTAACACCTCTATGAAATTGGCTACTTGGGAAGTTAATTACCAAGCTTAAATTTTAAGTTTTGTATGAAATGAGTCACTGCACTTTTTATTATAACATAAAAGTTTGTGGTTTTATTCAGTACTATTTATCTTATTGTCCAGCATTGTCCCATCCATGACCTTAGTAATCTGAAAAGAAATAACAAGTTAACAACCAACTTTTTTGTTTTTGTCTATTGAAACAAATTAATTTTTTCCTTCATATTTATGTATAAATTATAGAGTATAGTATGTTGTACCAATATAATTGGTGCCTTTTAAACAATTTTTGTGCGTTGTAACTGGTGTATTTTGCTGTGAATAGAGAGCTTATAGAGACTTTCTTTTGGAGGCGTTAGGCACTATAGAAATACAGTTATTACTTTTATTATTATTAAAATAAGTATTTCCCTTACCTAGCATGTATTTTTGTGGCGTCTCTAACAACTGTTCTTTGCCAAAAATAGTGTTATGGAATGAGATAAAGTTGTCCAACATCCATCTTTGTTTTTGCAGCGAACCTCTGTCTGACGAACCCATGTCTTAATGGAGGTGCATGTCAGCTTGAGTCTGCAGTAGTTAAATGCACCTGCCTGCCCAATTATATTGGCCAAACATGTGAAACACGTGAGTTCTATAAATATTTAAAATGTTTTAGGCTGGACGGATGCAAACATAACCCACTTCTCAAGTTGTTATGGGCAATCATTTCACCAATTTGGCACTCTATTACCCCTTATATTTCAAATGTATACTGATGTCAATTCTCTTTTCACACTCAAAAATGTTGGACTATAAGTCACTTTTGATGTAAAAATACACCAGTGGTATATTTTTAACACCACCTGTTTTAATTTGAGCATGTTTAATGGTTATACTAATAAGGGACATTTGCAGTTGCACCATGTGGATATATTTTTGTTTGTAGTTTTGGTTCTGAAAAGAACCAGTGACTGAATAGATATTCACATGGTGTTACCGCAAACCTCTATACTTAACCATTATACTTCCACCGCTTTTGTTTAATGGTGGCCAGATGTGGTGTGTGTGAATTGAATTGAATTGAATTGAATTGAATGGTTTATTCGTCAAGTATATAAAAATACTTTAAATTTACAATCCTATTGTACAGCAACATATAAAATATTAAAATGTAAAATTGCACAAGAATTACCACATTACTACATAAACAATAACCTTAATGTAAGGGTCTGTAGGGTGAAGAACTTTATTTGTTGTTATACAAAGTGACAGCATCCTAAAAAACATTGCATATGAGATTTTGTGACTACCATTGCTGTCATGTAGAGTTTTTTGTTTACATAATTTCTGCGAAGGAGTTTCTTATGTAACATTATGTTACGTCTTTAAATGTCTGATTTTTTTTCTCTGATTTGATTCCCAAAGGCTTCCCTTTTTATTGCAATTGTGTCTACTGAACTTGTGCCTTCTCATTTTCTATTTGTATTTGTTTTTCTCCCACCCTCTTGATATGTCTCTTGACATTGCAAACTAATTCTTGATAATTATTACTTTTCCATGTTGCTTTGTAATAGTCATGATACCTATAGTGCTCTTACACTTTCTTGTAAAATGCACAAAGCGTTGGACATATTTTTCTGAAAGTATCTGCATATTTTCATGTGTTTCATATTTGTGTATATAATATATTTTTTGGACTGCAAAATGTGTATATTATTCTCTTTAATTCTGCAATTGTGTATACTATTCTCTTTAGTTATGCGTTTTTGCATATATTCTGTAATTCTTTAATTGTGTATATTTTCTTTAATTCTGCAATTTGATATATTCTCTTGTATTCTGCAATGATTTATTACATGTTTATTGCAACTGTATACATTCTCATTTTTTTCTGCATTTTGAGCATACTCTTTTGTATTCTGCAGTTGTTAATGTTATGCTCTTGATCACTTGCATTCTGAAACATTTGTTTATTTTCTCTTACTTTTCAGGTTTTCTCTTGCTTTCTGCAATTCTGTGTTATTCTGCAATTGTGTAAATATTCTCTTGTATTCTGCAATGAATTTTATAAATTTTGTATTCTGCAACTGTGTATATTCTCTTGTATTGTGCATAAAAATGATGTGCTTTCTCTTGTATTCTGAAATTATTATTTATGTTCTTGCTTTCAGAATGTGTATATTTTTTCGTACTTTGCAACTGTTTTCTCATTTTGTGCAAGTGTGTACTATATTCTCTTGTATTCTGCAATCATTTATGTTTATCTTTTATGTTGCATTTGTTCATATTCTAATGTATTCTGAAATTATTATATTATGCTCTAGCATTAAGAATATGTGTGTATTTTTTGTGCTTTGACAACTTTTCTCTTTCTTTCTGCAATTTTGAATCTCCTTTATTCTGCAATGTGTATATTCTCATGAATTCTGCATTTGTGCATATTTTCTTGTATTCTTCAAGTGATAAATCCTTTTAATATACTAATCACTTGCATTCAGAATAATGTGTATAACTTTCTTACTTTTCTTTTTTTCTCCATGTACAATTGTTTATGAATTATTCTCTTTTTATTCTGCAGTTTGATTCATTCTCGTGTCTTCCGCAATGAATTATTTCACGCTGTATTCTGCAACTGTGTATATTTTTTCTCAATGTACTTGGCATTTGTGCATATTTTCTTGTATTCATCAACTGTTATATTGCCCTTACATTCAGAATAGATGAATTCTTGTTGTACTTTGATACCTAGTCTTTGTTTTCTTAAAATATTCTTTAAATATGTTCTATTTTGCACTCTATTCTATAAATTGCATTCATCAAATGTGTATTATTCTCTGTATATTCTGCATGTTTCAGAGTAGGCCTACATGTACTCTCTTGTATTCTGCAATTATGTATATCTTTCAAATAATGTGTTTGTGTTCAAAGGTACTTTGATAACAGATTGATTTTAATGCTCTCCAAGCGCACCTACTGAATAATTAAAAACAACTTTAAGCCTTGGATTTTTTTTAATTTCCATAGTTTGTTAGTATTAGGCCTATTTATGTGTTGTTTGCTATTCTATAAAGTATAACTTGACCTACATATACATGTACGTGATGAAAGATCGACTAATAATAACTTGATTGGTTTTCTAATTCCAATACAGATGTCAGTTGTGCTGATGTAGCTTGCCTAAACGGTGGTACCTGTTATCCAGTAGGGGGTGGCAAAACAAAATGCAACTGCAGAACAGGTTTCACTGGTGATAACTGCAAGGAAGGTAAAATGACATTATTTGTTTGTACTTGATACCCGGCCCCTCTCTATGTGCAAAACCATATTTTATTTATTTGTCTTTCTTAGAAGAGGATTTTGACATAAACATCATGCCGCCTTGGCAGGACTTTCTTTGGCTTAATGCTGCAGGTGTGGTCAAGCGTGGTTTCCCTCACTGGTTTTCTGACTTCTTACCCATTGTTGGTGTTGTTTTTAAATGGTGTTATTATTATTGTTTACTTGGCATTCACTTGATATGGTCATGTATTGTTTCGTTTACATTGTCTCTGCTGCGCCTTGAACATCTGCCTAGATTGATTTGGCGCATTACAAATACCTATCATTATTATCTCAAGTTAATTTGGTTTGCGTGTGTTACTGTTTATCTGTACCATGTATAGAGATTTAGTCAGGTACAATGTTTAATGCTCAACAGACACTTTGTTTCAAGTGAAATTTATTCAAATTGATTTGTCGAGGATATTTTGTGACATATGGCGCTTTTGCACTCAATGACATAAAATCAGGCAACAGTTCTGTATACATTTGATCAATTGATTGGACAGAAAAAGTTACCACACGAATACCTTCTTGTGTGTATCGATTACAACAACCACAGTTTTTTTATTTTTTTTATTCTTAGGAAGTGATGTCGATGGACCTGGTACAAGAGGTAGGTTGAGAGGCTAAAGATACAACCCACAGTTTGGAAACATTTAGTACTGATCCCAATATAACAACATGCAATAAAAAGTTGTCCTTTGCAATAATGATGAGGATTTTTTTTTTTTTTTTTTTTTTTTTAATTAGTACTTTCAATTAAATTCTTCTTTCATTGTATATTTGTTACACAATTTTGAGTAAATTACCGTTGAGGTTTTTGATTGAGGTATTTGAGTTGTTGTGTGCCCAACAGGTGCTCAATCCACAGGACTGGTTGTTGGATTACCACTTGGACTTATTCTTCTCGTTGTAATTATTCTGATCGTGGTTGTCATCATGTTCAAGGTCATGCAAAAACGAAGGTATGAATTTGCAAACTGAATTAAAGGGACTGATGACCTAGTGGTTAAAGCCATTGGACCCTTTCGGTACAGAAAAAAAATAAAAAAATCACAGATTTACAAATTATTTACAGGGTTTACAGAAGGTAATGGTGAAAGACTTGTCTTGAAATATTAGTCCATGAAATGCTTTACTTTTTGAGAAAACGGTAAAACAATACAAATTCTCGTTAGCGAGAATTACGGATTTGTTTTATAAACACATGTCATGACACGGCGAAACGCGGGAAAACAGGAGTGGGTTTTCCCGTTATTTTCTCCCGACTCCGATGTCCGATTGAGCCTAAATTTCCACAGGATTGTTATTTTATGTATAAGTTGTGATACACGAAGTGTGGGACTTGGACAATACTGTTTACCGAAAGTGTATAATGGCTTTAAGATCAGCGAATTCAATTTCTGGTGGTTAAGTCATCAGAGTGTGGGTTTGAATCCCGGTTGTAACAATTATGACCTTGAGCAAGATACTTTACTATAATGTGTTTCTCTTGGGGTACACATGTAAATGGGTACCACCAAAGAGGTTGATATTGTGTATGAAAAAGCCTATGGAGCGCTAAGGTTGCCCAGGTTTTATATAGTGGCACAATGCCCAGGGCACTATTAGTCAAGCGCATTGGGATGATTATTTTGAAATGCGCTGTACATGTATATTGACCCCTTGCACGCGCGTCACACGCGGCGACTGATGCCACGCTTACCATGTTGGTGGGCAGTGTCGATCTTTTTGAACTTCTAAGAAAAGCACTTTTTCATACCATAAGTATTTCCTTGGGTTTGATCGTAAGTGTGAAACGGCCGGGCATATTCCTTTGAAATAGTACTCCCGGAAGTTACCTATATAAAATGGGATAGTGAGACCAGTTGCTGTGGTGACGGTGGGGTTAAAAACTCCAGGGATTTTCCCGAGAGTTTATGAAAAATTAGTGCCACCGATCGCCTGCAATACTAAAGGGCGGGGGGGGGGGGGCAATATTGGTCCATTTCGCGCTATTTTATTTACTTATTTATTTATTTATTGTTGGTGAGCTTGTTAAAGACACTGTACAATCAAAACATAAATTAGCATACGAATTTACTTGGTAACGAGCAACGGAGAGCTATTGATAGTATAAAACATTGCGAGAAACGACTCTCTCTGAAGTAACACGGTTTTTGAGAAAGAGGTAAATTCTGACTAAAATTTTAAAAGACTTCTGACCAGAAGCCTTTTACTACTATCTGAAAGCAAACTATTTAACAACAAGGGTGTTTTTTACTTGATACTTGAGTGGGGGTTGGGTGTATGTGGGGTGTACATTTACTCGAGGGACACACATGAAGAAATAAATGTAGTCAATAAATTAACACAAAACTAAACAATTCAAACGACGCATAAGAGATAGGGGGGGGGGTCTACAGAATTCTACGCTAAATAGTTAAAGGTATTTAACACGTTTGGTAATTTGTCAAAGACCAGTAATCTCACTTGGTGTATCCCAACATATGCAT
The DNA here is from genome assembly GCF_902459465.1 of Asterias rubens. Taxonomy (NCBI): domain Eukaryota; kingdom Metazoa; phylum Echinodermata; class Asteroidea; order Forcipulatida; family Asteriidae; genus Asterias; species Asterias rubens. Next base: position 12,687,302 of record NC_047066.1, on the reverse strand, counting down.
AAAAATAACAACCCTGTGTGAAAATTTTGACTCAATTGGTCATTGATGGCAAAAAAAAGCTGAAAGAAAAAACACCCTTGTTGTACAATAGTGTGCTTTCAGATAGAAATAAAAGGTTTCTGGTCAGAAGTCTTTTAAAATTTTAGTAAGAATTTACCTCTTTCTCAAAAACCATGTTACTTCAGCAATGTTTTATACTAATAGCTCTCAGTTGCTCGTTACCAAGTAAACTTGTATGCTAATTTATATTTTTGATTATTTATCCCCCCCCCCCTTTTAGCATTGCACGTGATCGGCGACACTAATTTTTCATAAACTCCTGGGAAAATCCCTGGAGTTTTAACCCCAGCAACTTCCGGGAGTACTATTTCAAAGGAATATGCATGGCCGTTTCACACTTACTATCAAACCCAAGGAGATACTTATAGTGAAAAAGTCTTTTCTTATTAGTTTAAAAAGATTGACCAAACGTTCCCTGGGAATAACTATAGAGCGAAAAAGTTCATGAGATTCCACACTTCACTCAATTCAATTTGGCAGGTTGAACCAACTTCATGTGGTTACGCGTGTCGGGGCTCTAAACTGTCCCACTGCACACGACTATCTCTTCTGTCAGGAGGTATGCCCATCCTTTGTGTGCCACAATTGGACAATTGGGCTACAGATTAATCTGGGCCTCGTAGTTGTGCGCCCTTCAGACCGCCTCTCGGACAATAAAGATTTGCATACATGTACGTTCCAGTAATGAGGGGACAGGCAGTGCTGCTGGTGCAAAAGTATCGAGTGACCAATCAAAATTCTGGTTACACGCCCGAGCATTTACCATACGTCCTATTTAGGTTTCCGTACGTCCTTTCGTTTACGTTCTGGTACATCCCTAGTGAGACTGAGACGAAAAAATTTTTTGACGTGTTTTTTTTTCTTCTCATTTCTCAAAAACTACATGTACATCTTTGCACGTTATGTTTGAATTAGAAAAAAGTATCCAAATCCTTAAAGTACAATGACCTTGTTCAACCTTAATGTGCTTCAACTTGCCTTATAATACATAGATGTATTATGAAGTTACTTTATGAACATTTATTTGTATGATTTTGTTTCTTCTTTTATTTTTACCAGACCACGAACCCAACCTGGGCCGCAAGACGGTGGTGTGCCCACTCCTGATCACATCTACAACTCTCGCTTCTCCAATGCTGGTCTAGCGTACAACGCTAATAACGGCACTGTTCAAGGAGTGCCAACTGGGGGTGCAGAGGGGGGCTCTGTCAAAACTGACAACCCCTATGCCGTTCCCAATGATGTGGCATTCAGCCAGCTGCAAAGCAAGGAAGACAAAGGCGGGTATGACAACCCATCTTACATGGGTGCAAACCAACCACCTGCTTACTCCACTCGCCCACTTTCTACATCATCTGATGTGTTTCCGCAGCCAGATACTAAATCACTCCTGAAGTGAATTCTGTTCATTAAATGATTGCAGAGTTTGAAGTTATGCAACTGAAGATGAAGATATTGATGTGATTATTTGAGATGATAATTCGTTATTTCGGTATAACAGTTTCGAATAGCTTTTGCTTTTAAATTAGTTTAATTTTGAGTTCTTATCAGCTATACCTATAGTTCTTAAAAGATGCTGTTTTAAAATTCTGCATTATTTAAATGTTATGGGTTTTACTCGTCCGAAAGATTTTAAAGCCATTGGACCCTTTCGGTACAGAAAAAAACAAAAAAGTTCACAGATTTACAAATAATTTACAGGGTTTACAGAAGAAGGTAATGGTGAAAGACTTCTGTTGTGATACACGAAGTGTGGGACTTGGACAATACTGTTTACCGAAATTGTATAATGGCTTTAAACAAACGATTTTCATCCAAGAGGGTTTAATTTGCATCAAATTAGTTGTGTGACTGTGAGGTACATAAAGCAATTTTTTTTTTTAATATATAGATATTGTTCTTTTGAGTATGGTTGCTGGCTCAATATGCTAAAAAAAAAAATCACTGTGATGTTTTGAATTTAAGATTGGATTGCACACTATATAAAACGCTGCATACACTGCGCTTAAAAGCAGTGGACACTATATTGGTAATTACTCAGAATAGTTGTTGCCATAAAAACTTATTTGGTAACGAGCATTGGTGAGCTGTTGACATATAAAACATTGTGAGAAACGGCTCCTTCTGAAGTAACGTGGATATTCCCTCGAACATGATTTCAAGAGGTCTCGAAATCAAGCATCTTAAGGCACACGACTTCGTGTCACAAGGGTGTTTTTTCTTTCATTATTATCTTGCAACTTCGACTACTAATTGAGTTCCAATTTTCTCAGGTTTGTTATTTTATGCATATGTTGAAATACACCTAGTGAGAAGACTGGTCTTTGACAATTACCAAAAGTGTCCAGTGGCTTTAATGGTTTATTCAATGTTTCAAGCATAGGCCTAGTGTTTAATAGTGATAGGCTTATTATTAGCTTAAGTGTGGGATTTTGTGATAGAATATCTTTAAGCATTGAATAGGTATTGAAATAGTCATGGGTCAGAATTCACCAGGACAGAAAGCTTATAGGCCTATGGGGCAGTTCTATTTCCAAGTCACAGGGGCATATATAGGGTTAATACTTTACACTAAATTTTAAAAACAAGTTAAAGCTAAGTATACCCATTTGTAATGCCAAATAAAAGGTCTATAATTTCTCTGGCAATTTTGTTTGCCTTTGTGGATATAGACAAGGGTCTAGTCTAGTGTTGGTTCCACAAGATACATTTTTCTATCATATTGCAGCACCAGAGGAAATTATGTGAAAAATGAATTTTGAATGTTGTTGGGATGTAGGTTGAGATTCACGGAACCGAATGACTGTAAATTGTCTTGTGTCACATGACCTTGAGTAGGCCTACCATAATATGGCTAAAGCTTTTAGTGAAACATGATGTTTATATATTTTTTGATTAATAAACTGGTGGTTTTTTTTTGCTTTTAATTTTTGTACACAGATTTGAATAAAACCAGCAGACAATTTTTTTAAATTGATTGTCACAGCCTCTGGAAACTGTTTTTATTGCCAAAACAAAACTGTGAACGTTGCCGAAAAAACAATATAGGATAATGTATAACCATTCACACCCAACAATTTTGGCCAGTGCCTGGCTTTTTCTTTCAACCACAACCACTATAAATTGTGCAAGTACCTGACTTCTTCTCCCAACAACACACCCAACATACTTGGCCTGTGCCTGGCCTCTTCCAACCCACCCAACAAATTTAGCTAGTACCTGGCTTCTTCTCCCAACTACACACTCAACATACTTGGCCTGTGCCTGGCCTCTTCCAACAACACACCCAACAATTTTGGCCAGTGCCTGGTTTTTTCTTCCAACCACAAACACTATAAACTGTGCAAGTACCTGGCTTCTTCTTCCAACAACACACCCAACAAAGTTAGATAGTACCTGGCTTCTTCTCCTAACTACACACTCAACATACTTGGCCTGTGCCTGGCCTCTTCCAACAACACACCCAACAATTTTGGCCAGTGCCTGACTTTTTCTTCCAACCACAAACACTATAAATTGTGCAAGTACCTGACTTCTTCTCCCAACAACACACCCAACATACTTGGCCTGTGCCTGGCCTCTTCCAACAACACACCGTACAAATTTAGATAGTACCTGGCTTCTTCTCCCAACTACACACCCAACATATTTAGCCAGTACCTTGCTTCTTCTTCCAATATACACTTGACATCCACCATTACTGGGCACCACGCCTGAAATAATTAATTGGCAAATAATTGCCATACCTCAACTTTTGGCCAACACGGCTTCTTCTTCCCATATTTGGCCAGTGCCTGGCTTCGCACACGTGACAACCATAAAGGATTTGGATACTTAAAATTCACAGATTTACATTAAACTTACACTGTTTGAAGATAATGGTGGGAGAAAGTTTAAGCTTCAGGTTGTTTCTTCAACTTAAAGTGTCCCGACAGCCTGTTCTATTGCAACGTCACAACAAAAGTGTTTGCCAACCTGAGAGAAACTGTGAAAACCTTTAATGCAAATCGAAAACAGATGACGTAACAATGAACAAATTCAAACTATGTGTTGAATTTATTGGAAAAAAGCAACCAATCATGGGAGTTTTTTGTTTTGTTTTTTAAGTTTGCAGAAAATATTGAATTTGGGTCAAAAATGTGTGCTATACGATTGAGTGTTTTATTAACGACAAGCGGTCCATGGCAGCGCGGTTTGTTTGTCAACATTGGAAATGTCTTTTGATATATTTTGCAAAATGTACTGAGAATACACGTGTTCAATGCCAGATGAATTATGGACGTTGGTTTCGAAGCCTTCCGAGTGTACAAAAATGTTTTTTAATACTTTTTTTTCCTGTTGCGGTTTGTCTTGTATTGTCAAAAAATGTCCCGTCCCTATTACATCAGAAAGTTTTGTGTGAGGGATTTTGCCCCCACCCCCTGACTACGCCACTGCTTACAAAAGCTATGCCATGATAGGTTACAAGTAACAACTGTTTGATGAATGCCAACGTGAATAAATATGGCTAAGAATCTCATCTGGAACCAGCTCCCACCAAATTATAAACAAAAACTGCATGTATTGCAATGACTTTAACTTGCTATACATGTGTATCAGTAATGTACTCTTTCCATAAGTTCATTCCTTTTTTTCTTCATTATAACACTTATTTCAATGTATAAAAAAAACGAAATTATAGGAAGTGCATGCAGGAAATATACTTTTATATTAAAGACACTGATGGACACTATTGGTAATTGTTAAAGACCAGTCTTCTCAATTGGTATACCTCAACATGGTCGTCGAAGTTTCGAGCTGGTTATGAAAGAAAAACACAAAGTTACCAAGTAAGGTTTTATTCTAATAATTAGTTTGAGTAAATACCAATAGTGTCCACTGCCTGTAAGGTGCAAGTGCAACTAGGCCCTACTAATAAATTTATAATAAATTTTAAATTGTAATCATTGTGTCCATGCAGTTTCTGCCGGAACAGTGAGAAGAATAACATTATTTAGAACTGTAATCACACAACCTTTATTAATCATAATATTAAATTTGTGTAAACTTTGTTGTTTCTAACCTTGTGACCTGACTTTATGAAAAGGTAGGGCCGATACAGCTCAGATCATCTCACATGTTCTGTTTCACAGTTTCATAACGGAAAACAATACTGAATGTGCATTGCTTAAAATGCACATCGGTGTATGGGTTTAAACCAAGTTTCTTTATCTGATGGTTACGTGGTGTATGTTCGTTAAAGGAACACGTTGCCTTGGATCGGACGAGTTGTTCTGTTAAAAGCAGTTGTAACCGTTTGTTATGAAATGCATTAGAACAATGTTTTAAAAGTATAGAATACAATGATCCACACAAATTTTTCTCGAAATTTTTCCTTTTACTTTGCGAACTAACACGGTCGGCCATTTATGGGAGTAAAAAAATTGACTCCCATAAATGGGAGACAGTTCACACATTTACACATAACTTAAATGGTAGAAATAAGGGTCATTATGAGTCTCTTATATGTTTACAAACCTGAAATGCATTTTTAGTTTTTGAGATTTGAGTGGAACCATTCATTTTTATATATTCACGTGTTGTGGTGTGTTGTCATATTTTTGCCTTCAAGAAAGACTCCGCTATAGAGTCGAAACTCATACCTAATTTCTTTTGTTACGTTTTATTACCATAAGGGTTCGCCTTATATACGGACAGTTGTTGTCAGCACATTGGGGACGTTTTAAACCTTTATTGGTACCGTTAGCGATATATTCACCATTAAGGTTGATCTCCGTTGTACCTCCCCCGCTACAACCTTTGAACCACCAGCCTCCCGTCAACTCTTCGGCACAGTTCACATCACTGTCACCACGGTTGTCTCTGTCCCGTGTCGAAAATGGCATGTTGTTTGCAGATAGAATCGTACCACCTAATGCAATTGAGAATTCAGAAAGATTGTGTTTATACTATTGTAATGGTGTCGAAAAAGGGGTTCATGGTTTACATTTGTTCAGCGATGGTTATTGGGTAAATTTTAAAGCCATCTTCGAGAAAATGCCTGCCACTGACATTGTTTGCCGGTCAGCAATTCTTAGGGCTGTTACCAATAGAAAACATGCTTAAAAATCAAAGTGTATCTCGAAGCCGGTCATTAAGATTGGCAGCATTTGTACCCCTCTTTCTGCTTGTACAACTTGAGAATCACCAGTAAGTGCGTGATTTTTGCTCGGCTTTTTAGCAGTGCCTATAAAGTGAGTATAATTATTTTGCTAATGGCGCTCTGTTGGCAAACAACGCCTGTGTAAAGGGCTTTTAGAAAATTGACGGGTATTAAGAATAATACCAAAAGTAAAAACATGAAAAATCAGCTCCTGCTTTATACCTTCTACAGAAATTGAGTCATTGGCTTGGAGAGTGTAGTTTTCTCCCAAGAGGCGAAATTTCTGAATTTTTCCTTCGAGAGATTTATTGCCCGATCCATATAGCCAACAGAGGACTTGTATAGTCCAGGTGTTGGTTGTATCTTCAGTCAACTGACGAATCTTCTCGTTTCCCAGCCAGAAATTTTGCCCAGCTACGTCACCAAAGCCATCTTTGTAATCGCCCCAGCCGAGGTTGAAATCGAAATCTTGATTTTTATGCCTCTGGATAACCTTGAAGAGCAAAATAAATGGCATAATACAAATCGTTAATAGGGCCTAGATCATTTTTAGTTTAAATAGCTACTTGAGCGGATTTGATTAACGAAAATGCTATTTTAACTTCTTTATAATGCGTTTGTTCACCATTTAAATGTAATTTTGATATGTGTAAACTTCTGAATTTTTTGTAATTATCAAATACAAAATCAAGCCCAACCTCAAGGAAAAAAAACCCACTTCAGCCGTTGACGGCGCGTGTCAAAATCACATTGCTTTGATGTCATGTTTGGGAGTGTGCTTTGTTACATCTCCACGCTGCAACTAAGCCGCTATGCAAATTGGAGCTCCCATCTATGACGTAACGAGTGATAAAGTAATGGAGTCTTTCGCGAATCTTTCAGAAAAGAGCTGGATAAGGGTATTCCAAATGATTTTTTTTTTTGTACAAAATTAAAATCTATTTATATAGTCATATAAGACTCAATTTCCTTATTGAAATCATTTGAAATGAAATTTAGCAAAGTTCACGAATTGACATTTTCGTTCAAGAAAAGAACTTACAATTCCTGGTCCCCGGCAGTTTACTTTAAGGCCTCGTGGATACTTGGATGTGTAAATTGTGCGAACACGGATCCCACGTTCACCATCGCTGGAGTAGTCTTGGCAGTCGTAGTATCTGGTATCTAGAATTGAATTATAAACAATAACCATACGTAAGGCAATAGTATGAACAATTACACTATGCCCTATCCCCTTATAGCTGGCTGATTTACGTTCAGACTGTATCGAGAAGGCTAAGCAGACAATTATACAAAAAATAGTGTTTACCATTTAGCCTCTGTACCGCCCAGCCGCATATAGCGATACACTGTATGCGGTACGAGGAAACCTCGCTAGCTTGTGTTTGTAGAAAAAAGGAACATCAAAAGAAAACTCGATAGTCATTAGTAGGTCTACGCATTTGTTAATATATCTAGTTGTTATAGATCGTTATTAATTCTCCCTTCACAGTTGACTTGTCGAAGCTAATGATGATGAAATAATTTAGCTCTTACGAAAAATAAAACGCTCATTAGTAAACAGGAAACTGATCATCATTTATGATGATATTGTCGAAAATTAACGCCTTCGCATTTAATCAGTATGAGCATTGAGCCAGGCAAAAGCCTTGAAAAGCTATTGTGTTCATTTTATCCGTGCACACAAATATTCGCCATAACAATTACCGTAGCCGGTTAACGAGAGGCATTTATTGTTCCCATGAGAACTTGTACTTTTATACAAATATTACCGAAAGGGTAAACAATTTTGCATACACATTAAGCCATGGCTATCTTTTAAAATTTGAACTACGATTCCAGTAATTTAATGCAAGAATATTGAGAAATTGGATTTCAGCAAACTCGGGCGGTGCAGGGACTAAAGGGTTAAATGCGTGCGATCGTTTCTCACCACAAACGTCCATATCTTAAACGGGTAAATCAGAAAATCCCATACTACGTGTCACATTGCGGCTTTATACGGATTGGAAGTATAACCCAGAAGCGTTTCACACTACGGCTTTTAATACGTGTCGGACTTTTCAAGACTGAGTGGGAACTAGTAAACCCTACTACGAGCAGGGTTAGTTTCGACATGGGGTTAAATAAGCGCGTTAAATAAGTGCCGTGTCGAAATGTTGCAGTGTGAAAAAGGTTATTATTATTGGTTTATCCATTTAGCCGCTGGACCGCCCAGCTACCTATATGTATATATATTGTTGCCTATTCAAGAGAGCAGTCAGGTGTGGAATGGGGCTGTTTTTATATCGACTAGTACGGCATCTAACAATGGACAACATGTTGGAATTCCTCAAATTGTTATTTCTTGCTGGGGGGTACCAAAACTGATGGATAGTTTTTCCAGCCATATCAACCATGGGGGGAATATCAATTAGCTGACAAGTGTCCTTATAGGATTGAGTGTAAAAATGGTTATGACCAAGGATGACCCGAAAGGCTTTTGTCTGCAGCTTTTCGAGGCAGTCTTTTTGACTTTTAGTTAGACCACTAAACCATGCTGGAGATGCGTACTCAAGTGTTGGTCTCAAATACTGTAAATACACTGTTCTAAGATCTGCCACAGGGATATTACAGCGTTTTAATTGACGTAAAAGGTACAGTTTGTTGGTAAAACCTTTACATATATTGTTAATTTGGGAATCCCATTTAAGATTATCCTGAATATGAATACCTTCCAGTTTCACACAGCTACTTTGAGCAAGGACTGAGTTCCCAATATGAAAATTAGGTAACACAAATGTGCCTTTACTTGCTAGTTATCACGTGTCGGACACGTGTCCAACACGGAGATTTTGTCGTAGTGCCAAAAGGCCTATAGCTCAATTTCAACATTTCTAACACAATTAATAAATATGGGGGTAAAAATTAAGAAAATAAAAAAAATATAGCTTTATTTCATGAGCAAAAACTTTCCATTGGGATTACCAAATGCGTTGACATGAGTTGGCAGAAAGTCTGCTCGTTCCACTCACAAGCGAGCAAAATGTCCCGAATTTTTATTTATTTTTTCATCTCGAGCGATATGGATTTCATGAAACAATCGTAGTATTCAGTGATTAAGAAAATATTGGGAAGAATTAAGAAAGAAGGGCATGCTATTCACCAGTACAGGTATTTCCCATCCACTGTTTCGGGCATGTGCACGTGCAGGTTGTTTTATTGAAGGTACCGTTATTCTCACAGCCAGTCAATGCACACTCTGAAAATGATATAGTTCTTAGGGTAAATCATTTTAAACGCAATTTTGTGTGGAGATGTAGGTGATGTAAGAAAATTACTAAACTATTGTTTTAGTCCATTTTTCCATGGAACACAAATTTTACTGTGACTACCGAATTATGTTTATTATATGTATGCAAACAGAGATGCAAAGATTTGACACATTATACAATTGTTGCACGCTGTGACGGGGTCCATGGCGTTGTGTACACCCGGGGGGGGGGGGGGAAGGTTTGGCACCCGAGGCGAAGCCGATGGTGCCATTTTACCTCGAGGGTGTACAAAACCCATGGACCCCAATCACAGCGTGCAACAATTGTTTTGTTATACCTTGGTGACATTAATATTCTTCTTCTCTAAGTTCTGTTGTTATCTTCAAACATTCATTGTTTAATAAGCAGACGAGCAAGAAACAATTCCTCACTGTTCCCTCGAACCCGCGGGTGTTTCATACACAGCGCTGGAAATCGACCAACACTGGGAACGATCAATGTGATGTACACCGACCGGGGTACATCACTTTTCATGTTACCCGACCCCTGAGCCATGTAACATGCGTTTTTGTTGCACGTCACACGTGATTGGTTCTCGACCAATCAAACTTCACAGTTTGTTACCGCGGTATAACAATGAATGTTGGAATATTATTATCAGTAAAGTGTCACATGGACGGGGATAAAAACAAACATTGCTCCGGAATTCTTCTCACAATTTGAGCAGGTGACGTTTGTTGGCCTTTGAGGTGTCGCTCTAAGGGGTTGTGTGGTGGTTTATGTGATGCATGTCTATTGTTTGCTTCTCTAGAAGAATTTCAGACTTCTTTTGCTTTGGCTTAGTTTTGCTGTTTATACTTACTAGTACATGTTTTGCCGGTCCAGTTTTGGGCACACGAGCAATGGCAGGGATCGTCTATGAATGTACCTCCGTTTTCACATGTCAGTGAACAATCTGAGAGTAATAATAAGTATACTAATGAGTATAGGATTTGAAATTTTGCATTGTGGAAATACGATATAGTACAGGTTTGCGGTAACACCATGTATGATAACCTACCTCTAATTGAGTTGGGGTGATTCTGAAAGAAGACGATCGTCTCCAGAAGACGATCAGAGCATACTGATCAAAACGTCGAGTTGAAACCAACAGGTCTTTTCTAGAAAACCATCCCTAATAGAGATGATCATTACATGGTGTTATCGCAAACCTTTACTATATATAAAAGCACTAATATTGATCATGGAAATCGCTTTTTTATGAAGAAGTCAGGAAAATGTTTTGTACAATGAACCTCCGAAGTAAAGTACAGTAAAATAACAAACAGTACATTTCACTCAAGACCGTAAAATCAGATGGTACCAAATACAAAGTCAATTGTTGCAACTTGCAAGTGATTAAAAATGTTTTAGTAAGTTATTATCAAAACGTAGCTACCTGTTCGAGATTGTCCATATAGTGATGAGGGCCTTTTGTGAACATAGAAGTTCGCTGAGAGGCACTGAGGTTCTTACCATACTTGTTTACGTAACTTTTTAAACATAACAGCCAATCATTTTGATTTGGACACATTTTCTTTTTCTTTTTTTATTCAACAATTTTTGGTCAAAAATGGGAAGTGACGAATAACAACAATGACTTTATAAGAGATGTTAAATTTGCATCGGGGATAAATAATATTAATTTTGGTTTTTACCCGTACGCCGATGTGTGTCAAACAATGACTTTGACGTTGATTTTTGTTTTACGTCATCACGCAACATTCGCTTGGACAAATGCGCATGTGCCAAAGTTTGTTAATACAAAATTAAAAGAATAAAATAAAAACATACTGTAGTAGAATTTGGAGGGGGCATATACTCCTCTTAGTTTCTCGTAAGTCTCCCCAAAACTCCTTGTCCCGATTTAAGATCATGTCATGTATGTGATGGACATTATAGGTCTTATCCACCTTTGGTCCACACTTGCTAGGAAAATTACAATGTTTTGTTTCCCACCCATCATCAACTGTGTCCATTAGTTTGTAACAATATATGCAAGCTACTCACTTTCACACTCGAAATAGTTGTCAATTTCTATTTTGAGGTCTGTGAAGAGAGGGCGATCGGTGTAAAACGGATCAAACCCTCTGTCGGGTGTATACGTGTTCATGCCCCCAGGGTAGATGCTGGTACACTGGCATCGTAGGCGGTGATTTAACGGCATGACCCACCGTATAATGCCGTTCTCCTTGGGGTTCGGTTCCCTCCCGAAGCTGCAACTAAATGCTGTGACTGATGCAAACCCATACCAGCATGCTTGGACAAAAATCAGTTTCTTAATGTAATTATGGTTATAAAATAAAAGAGAAATTATTGTAGTGTGATCACTTAAAGGTTATTTCAAGGTATATATTTCAACTTCTTTTGTTTTTGATGGTTGGCATAAAATTAGATCGCTGTTAATGGACCGAGCGAAGCTTTAAGACACTGGACACTACTGGTAAGTGTCAAACCCCAGTCTTCTCACTTGATGTATCATTCTCAACATATGCATTAAAATAACAAACCTGTGAAAATTTGAGCTCAATCGGTCATAGAAGTTGCGAGATAATAATGAAAGAAAAAACACCCTTGTCACACGAAGTTGTGTGATTTCGAGACCTCAAATTCTTATTCGGAGGTCTCGAAATCAAAGTCGTTGAAATTACTTATCTTTAGAAAACTACGCTACTTCTGAGGGAGCCGTTTCTCACAATGTTTTATACTATCAAAAGCTACCCATTACTCTTAAACCAACTAAGGTTTTATGCTAATAATTATTTTGAGTAGTTACCAATAGTGTCCACTGCATTTAAATAACTGAAACAAAATAAAATAATGTACCACTGATCAGAATTTGTGAGTTTCCTATTTTTGGAACGGTTCTTTTCATGACGAATGGTCAATGTTGAGGTTGATCACTTTTTAATTGCAGCTAATCTCTGCCGAAATCCAAAATATTATTCTAAAGCTCAAACTTTGAAGGCTTTTTGCTCTGTTTCATTCAACATTGCCTCTAAATGGCCCAAGTTGCACCACGGAGCATCTATACAATAATAATAAGTATATTATAAGGGACATGTCAGATTGGAAGGGAGGAATCGTTTTCAATCTATTAGATGACCACGAAGGAGCGATTGTCACAGAAGGTTTAATGCTTTGTTGTTAATTTCCACCCATCGTTTGATGTTGCTCATCAAAGTGATCACTCGGGCATCAAAACATTAGAATTTCCTGGTAGTTAATTAGCTTTTGGTACATCTTTATACAGTTTCCCAACCCACGATTGTTTTCGCCGCAATTAAGGTTGGCACACACAGTGACAAGAGCTTGTTGACCGAGTAATGCTTTTGTTCGTTAAAAGGTTAGGCAATATTCACCAAGTAGCTGTATAATTATTTGTTAATGTGGAAATAATAAAAGAAGTAGTCCAAATAAAGTACATGTTATTTTAAACATGGGGGATAAGAAACGACGTCCAAAAATTTAGACATTGAATTACTTCAAGATGTTTAACAAGAGTTCGTTTTAAAAAACACAACAAAATGAACAAAACAAACAAACCGTGCGTCCCGTGAATTAAACCTATAACATGAAACACCCTTCAAAAAAAAAAAGATATAAAAATAGAGGGAGGAAACCACTCAGAACTTTTACAAGCAAACTGCAGGAAATATATTTGTTAAATGCTTTTCCATGTGTGACACTTTTTTTTCTGCGACCAGGATACTGTGTCACGATTATGGAAAATTCTGCACCGATTTCTGACAACTTTGTTCGTCTTTTTATTCTGAAACACAAAAAGGGCTGTTTATCCAAGACATTCATACGTTTTGCCTCATTTTAATGAGAATGAATGGCTAGCCAGTGCAAGTCTCTTAGAATAAGAGACCCAGATTAATGTTTCCTAATACCATAAGACGAGCTGCAGAGTTCTGCACAACCTGCCTCCCAAGGAGGGATGATGAGCTCCAATATTAATATTTTGTGATGAACTCATTTCCCAAATCCCGATAGATTAGAATCCTTATAGAAGTGGAAAGCAAATACAAGTATCTTTGAAAAGCCATAGTGTTTCTTGCGCCCAGTAAGAAATAATTTGCAAACCATAAAAAAAGAACCACGGTCGTTTATACGTGACCTTTCAAATGCATTGGTCAGCACGCTTTTGTGCGGGAATTTGGGGGTTCATTTCTGACTTCGGTAAAACAAAAACGTGAACTTTGACCTTCTGACTGACGAAATTATTACTCCATGGAATGTTGTTGACCCGTTTGATGTTGACACCAAAACTAGTGGTATCTTGTTTAAAATAACACCGGTAATTTTATGGCGATTATTTATTAAAAGGATGAACAAACTATTGTGTGAAAGACTTTGACAAACCATTATTAATTTGCCCTTCACAGTTGACTTGTGAAATGCTAATAACGATGAAACTATTAAGAGTCAGTTCAGGTAAATAATTGACATAGTTGCTCACGGTCAAAAAATGAATTTTTTTTATACTTTGTGGGTGGAAGGGCCTTGGGGTGAAAGTAAACAAAATTGCATTTTCAATTCTATATATAGCCCGTTGCCATGGTTACGGCTCATTTTGTTTTTTGGCCATTTTAGGCCGATTTTGGGGTCTGAAAAACTGGTTTTTAGCTCATATTTACAACTCCACCCCACCAAAATGCAAAATTATTTCAAAAAACCTTTTACATCACTACAAAGTATCATCCTTGGCCTTCCTTGAGAAAAAAAATTATTCCTTTAAATATTACCCTTGTGCTATTTTTGCATCATGCATTACAGTATGTTTTTGGAACTTGTAAAATCGACATTTTTACTTTATTTTTGGACCCCAAAATGTCAACTTGCCAGGGGTCTCAGAAAATGTTCCTTTCGGCTGTGATTAGGGCCAACATTGGTCTTTCCATATCTGGTGTCAAAAACTTGGGCAATTGTATCCTGTTGTGACAGTACTGCCTCAAAACTAGACTTTTTTCCAAAAAACGTGAAAAATGCCTTTTTAAGGGTCTTTTCACATAATATCGACATACGTGTCCATGGTAAAAAAAAAGGAATATTTTTCTTATACTTTGTGGATGGTAGGGAATTGGGGTCCAAATAAACAGCATTTACATTTCAAATCATAATATAACACGTTGCCATGGTAACAGTTCATTTGTGTTTAGGCCACTTTAGGCCGATTTGGGGGTCTGAAAAACTTTTTTTTGTTGTTAATATTTACAACTCCACCCCACCAAAAAACAAAAATATTTCATAAAACCTTTTACATCACTACAAAGTATCATCCTTGGCTTTACTTGAGACAAAAAAATATTGCTATAAATTTTACCCTTGTGCTATTTTTAGAACGTGCATTAGAATATGTTTTTTTGAACTTGCAAAATCAACATTTTTACCATATTTTTTGCCCTCTAAATTTCATTTTTTCAGGGGTCTCAGAATATTTTCCTTTCGGGTTTGATCAGGGCAAAAATTTGTTCTTTTTTTCTGGTAAGAAAAACTTGGGCAAGTATATCCTGATGTTAACAGTACTGTCTCCAAAATAGACTTTTTTCCCCAAACAGAACAATGCATTTTGAATTGTTTTTTCTTCATATTGAATTTATAACATTAAAAAGTAATAATTCTATCAATCTTGCAGCTTTTCCTAAGCACTCTATAGGCTTAGTGGATTACCCAACATTGATCAGGAACTGTTGATGACCTTAATTTTAGAATTTGCCCGGCCCAGCCCCAATCATATTTCTTGACATTGCATAAAACAATGTTTTGTGAATAGCGCCTCTTTTTTTTTAAAGTGTTCCCTTTCGGTTGTTATTGGTATTTTCATGTCTTCTGGGTAGAAACACTGTGTTTATTGTATCTTGTTGGGACTGATCATGCCTTAAGTATAGTAATTTTTCCAAAAACAATGCATGCTTGTTAAAAATCTGGCACTGTTTCCATGCCCTTTGAGTAATGAATACAAAGTTTTTATTTAAACATAATGGTATCCAACCAAACCATAACCAATGTTTTGCCACTGAGAGTTCTTGATTTGGCTACTTTACCTATTGTACAGGTATGATTCCCATTGCAAGTAGAGAACGATGAGCATTCTTTACAAGTTGTCTTTAATACAGGGCCTACTCTCCTTGGTCCCTGCCTGCTACCAATTAATGTAAAACTTTTCAAAGAGATAGAGATCATAAACAATGTAGTTTCTGTGCTTGAGGCAGATGGTTTTGAGCATCCAATCATGTCCAACACAAATGTGGGAAATTAAAAAGCCCGCATAAAAGTGTTGGAAAAGTTTGCCAAGATCTTATTAAAAACAATGATATAACGATTTGCAAGATGAGCGTAAGAGATCATTTAAAAGGAACACGTTGCCTGGGATCGGTCAAGTTGGTATTTGAAATGCGTTTGTAACCGCTTGTTATAAAATGCATGGTTAGAAAGATGTTTTTGAGTGATACTTGTGTGGATCATTATATTCTACTTTTAAAATATCTTTCTAATCATATGCATTTTGTAATAAACGTTTACAAACGCTTTTTAAAGACCAACTCGACCGATCCAAGGCAACGTGTTCCTTTAATGGAACAACATTGAAAGAAGTTGTAAATACTTGCGCCTGCTCAACATAAATATTAAGTAAGATGCATTTGCAGTGACAAAAGTTTATTCAGGCTCATTTGATTATTTTTTCCATTCACTATAATTACTAGTTCATAATTATTATATATGTCTCTAAAAACGATCAACAAAAAACATTGTCAAACATTACCTGCTGAATTGTTTATCACGTTAAATAAACCAACTCTTTTATTGTTTGCAACAGTACAATTGAAAGGAACCCCACCATGGATGGGGGAACTGCTTACAGAAGGCCAAAGCAGGTGAATGGCCATTTAGATACTTTGGACACAGTACTTGCTCACTTTTAGAGCCTCTTTGTTCTGATAGGGATGAAAATGTTTAGTTTGGTAGCAGGCAGGGGACCAAGAAGACTGTAATAAGGACAACTAGGTAAAGTAGTCATGACAAAACAAGAACTCTCAGTGGCAAAGCATGGTTATAAACTTTTTATATGTTACTTAAAGAGCATGGAAACAGTGCCATATTTTTTTAACAAGCATGCTCGTTTTTGTTTTTTATCAATTCAAACTAAGGGATAACTTCAAAATGCATTTTTATTGTTTTTGGAAAAATTACCATGTTTGAGGCAGAAGTGTCACAACAGGATACAATAAACGAAAGTGTTTCTCCCCAGCAGACATGCAAACCATAATGATAGCCCAATCACAACCAAAAGGGAAATATTCTGAGAACCAATAAACAATTAAGACAATACAAACTTTCTTTATGTGCTAGGGGAATTAAAAAATGTGACTTTCAAAAAAGAGGCGCTGTTCACAAAACTTTGTTTTTTTTATGCAATGTCAAGAAATATGATTGGGCCGAGTCGGGGCGGGGCAAATTCTAAGATTTAGGTCATCAACAAGTCCTGATCAATGTTTGGTAATGCACTAAGCCTACAGAGTGCTTATGAAAAGCTGCCAGATTGATGGAATTATTTCTAACTTCTTCATGTTATAAATTCAAAATGAAGCAAATATTTCAAAATGCATTTCTCTATGTTTTCGGGGAAAAGGGTTTATTTTTGAGACAGTTCTGTTACATCAGGATACATTTGCCCGAGTTTTTCTTACCAGAAATAAAAAGACAAATTGTGGCCCTGATCAAAACCGAAAGGAAAATATTCTGAGACCCCTGAAAAAATGAAATTTTGAGGGCAAAAAATATGATAAAAATGTTGATTTTGCAAGTTCAAAAAAACATATTCTAATGCACGTTCTAAAAATAGCACAAGGGTAAAATTTATAGCAATATTTTTTTGTCTCAAGTAAAGCCAAGGATGATACTTTGTAGTGATGTAAAAGGTTTTATGAAATATTTTTGTTTTTTGGTGGGGTGGAGTTGTAAATATTAACAAAAAAAAAAAGTTTTTCAGACCCCCAAATCGGCCTAAAGTGGCCTAAACACAAATGAACTGTTACCATGGCAACGTGTTATATTATGATTTGAAATGTAAATGCTGTTTATTTGGACCCCAAGTCCCTACCATCCACAAAGTATAAAAAAAATATTCCTTTTTTTGTTACCATGGACACGTATGTCGATATTATGTGAAAAGACCCTTAAAAAGGCATTTTTCACGTTTTTTGGAAAAAAAGTCTAGTTTTGAGGCAGTACTGTCACAACAGGATACAATTGCCCAAGTTTTTGACACCAGATATGGAAAGACCAATGTTGGCCCTAATCACAGCCGAAAGGAAAATTTTCTGAGACCCCTGGCAAGTTGACATTTTGGGGTCCAAAAATAGGGTAAAATGTCGATTTTGCAAGTTCTAAAAACATACTGTAATGCATGATGCAAAAATAGCACAAGGGTGATATTTAAAGGAATAATTTTTTTTCTCAAGGAAGGCCAAGGATGATACTTTGTAGAGATATAAAAGGTTTTTTGAAATAATTTTGCATTTTGGTGGGGTGGAGTTGTAAATATGAGCTAAAAAACAGTTTTTCAGACCCCAAAATCGGCCTAAAATGGCCAAAAAACAAAATGAGTCGTAACCATGGCAACGGGCTGTATATAGAATTGAAAATGCAATTTTGTTTACTTGCACCCCAAGGCCCTTCCACCCACAAAGTATAAAAAAAATTCATTTTTTGACCGTGAGCAACTATGTCAAATATTTACCTGAACTGACTCTTAAGCCTGAATACAACGCTCATTCATCATAATGATGTGTGGGGGGGGGGGGAGGGGTCCCCGTAGATATTGTCATTGTAAGATATTAATTTTGGTTCACACGGAGCAAAAGTGTCTCTTGTTACTTGTACTTTTAGTGCGATTATTTTGTATAGGGTGAACAATAGGTAAAAGGCCTTGACAATCCCTTATTAATATCCATTCACGGTTATACTCAAAATATTTGTTTGCATAAAAACGTACTTGGTTACGAGCAATGGCGAGCTATTGATAGTATCAAACATTGTGAGAAACGGGTCCCTCTAAAGACAAGTAGTTATTGAGAAAGAAGTGATTTCTCACTAAATATTTGAATTCAAGCAACTGAAATCACACAACTTATGCGAAAAGTGTGTTTTGACTTCCATTATTCTATCGCAACTTAAACCTCCAAAAAATTTGAATTCAAATTTGCACAGGTTTGTTACTTTATGCATCTGTTGAGATACACCAAGTGAGAAGACTGGTCTTTGATATTTTTTTTTTACCAAAGTTTCCATGTGCCGTTAACCACAATCTGAAGGCTATGAGCATTTGGAGCAAAAGCCGCGCAAAAACAAAAAAAACAAAAAACACGATTATGTTGTCGATTGGTTTATTTCGGGTTGGATATTATTTAGATATTCTTTTATTTTCGAGTTGTTCGTTCATTTCTGACGTTCGTTCTTTTGTTTTTCAGATTTCGATAATAATAATACTTCACACTTGTTTTTGCATTTTTTTTTTAGGTTTAAATAATAGTGTGTACATTACAGTAATAGTATCATAATTGAATATAATTAAATACTTTATTGGAAAATACGAAGAAAGGGTACCGATTTTACTAAAGCAATACAGCGGTGCAACCAAAGACCGACGCTATATACACAAGGTCGTGTTTTTTTTTGTATTACACATCAGATGATTTAAACTTTTTACGACAACACCGGTGATCTACACTAGTTTTAATAAATTAGAGCCCCAAAGTGTGGGTATAACCGAGTTAGCCATCGAGAAATGGGATTAAGAGTCAGTTCAGGTAAATAGTTGACATATTTGCTCACGGTCAAAATTTTTTTATTTTATACTTTGTTGGTGGAAGGGCCTTGGGGTGCAAGTAAACAAAATTGCATTTTCAATTCCATATATAGCCCGTTGCCATGGTTACGGCTCATTTTGTTTTTTAGCCATTTTAGGCCGATTTTGGGGTCTGAAAAAACCTTGTATATCACTACAAAGTATCATCCTTGGCCTTCCTTGAGAAAAAAAATTATTGCTTTAAATATCACCATTGTGCTATTTTTGCATCGTGCATTACAGTAGGCCTATGTTTTTGGAACTTGCAAAATTGCCATTTTTACCCTATTTTTTGACCCCAAAATGTCAACTTGCCAGGGGTCTCAGAAAATTTTCCTTTCGGCTGTGATTAGGGCCAACATTGGTCTTTTCATATCTGGTGATAAAAACTTGGGCAATTGTATCCTGTTGTGACAGTACTGCCTCAAAACTAGACTTTTTTCCCCAAAACGTGAAAAAATGCTTTTTAAGGGTCTTTTCAAATAGCATTGACATACGTGTCCACGGTGAAAAAAAAAAATATTTTTCTTATACTTTGTGGATGGTAGGAACTTGGGGTCCAAATAAACAAAATTTACATTTCAAATCATTATATAATACGTTGCCATGGTAACAGTTCGTTGTCAAGCTGATTCACTGTACCAGATGTCCACAGTTGAAACAATCGTCAAACGAACTTGACAACGACCTGGGCCCCATGCTACCTTATAATCTTAAGTTGTAAGACCCATACAGGTTCGACTTATTTAAAGTTTTCTGGTGGTCGGTGTACACTTTGAAGCCCATATCATTCGTCTTGGATCGTCTCACTGATATAAAAATGGAGTCGAAGCGTCTAAACACTTTGCTTAGACCCGTAGAGAGAAAGGTCTCGTGCCGATTTGTGGGAAGAGCTTTTCGCGTAGCGACAATATGAAACGACACCGACAGACACACAAGCACCCCAGTATCGGGAGCCAATCGAAAGCTTGTCCTATTTGTGATAAGGTGTTTTCCACTTCAAACAATTTGAAGAAACACCTTCAAAATCATAAGGAGGAGGAGGAGGAGGAGGGGGACCTACTCGACGGTGATAGTGGCGAATCCACAGAAGGGGAGGGTTATGAAGACGAGGAAGTGGAGTGGGAGGAGCTTCATATACCAAGCTACAATCCCGGCCAAAATGCTTGGGCCACCCTTTCCTGATACAACAGTTTCCTGTGCACTTCCCATTCACATTCACATTCAAGATATTTGCACCCCCCGCCCCCGCTCAATGTTGATTGTAATTCGGAAGACAGTCGGCAAATGGAACCAACATTGAAAGGGGGCAGGGGGGCCCAACGAGATATGGCCGGGATTGTAGTTTTCAATTGTCATTCATTTTTGCAGTAAGTACCCAAGGTACAACTTCCCTCTAAAATGAAATATATACTCGTTCCCCTTATTATAGGTTTTCGCAATCCTGCTGCAGAGTTTTGGGCAATTGCGTCCCTTACTCGGATGAATTAAAACATTGAACGAATTAAGAATCAATTTTCAAAGATTTGAGCCATTTTGTTTTTGTATAACGTGGCATTCAAAATTGTAAAGTTTGACTTACCGATAACCACAGCGGCGACAACGCGAACCCACTGCGTAGTGTGCATCTTCCCGTTTCTATCGGCGTCTAGACAGCAGTAAGTTACGCCTCAAATGAATAAACACAGCAAATAGAAAAAACAACTACGCGTAGAACTCACACAGTTTTATTAGTAACTGCGACACACGAAAGACGATTCCTTCCCAGCCAGCATTCTGGCATACTGGAGTCTCGTGGTCTTTTCAAGTACAATCTCTGCTTGCCGCTGTGGTGATCTGTGGGCGTTGCCTTTGACGATGCGCCGACCAATCAAATGACAGCATGGGCGGTGGAGGAAATTTACCAGTAGTGCGGGAAATTCATCGCATACGCACGTCACTGCATTTTCCAGACAGGTAAAAGTACCAGGTATAATTCCTATTAATAAATTGCACACCCATGGGAGACCTTTGAACGCCAAGTGGCAGCAGATTTACTTGGTAAATTTATATTCTACACGTCTTCTTGAGCAGGCTGAAGTCACGTAGAATCAAACTGTATTTTGTGTTGCTGGAAACTTTGTCTAGTTCTTTGTGTGTATATGCATATCTGACGTCATAACGGTTAGGGAAATGTTTTTTCTCTGTATTAGGTATCATTCAATAGGCGTATTTTTCACCACAGTTTGAGCATTTATACTTGGAGCTTAATATCCACAAAATCACAAGCAAATTATCTTGGGTTTCACCTATTTCTGTTTAGGCTGGGTTTTTTTTTTTTCCTAGAGCTGGTGTTGACTCCAGTCATTCATTTAGGTGTAGAAAGTCTCTCGACCAGATCACTCGAGATCATAAAGGAGAACAACACACTCCTCAGTTTACATCTTGTTGATTTCAGAATCTAAATCGACCGCGTGGTGGACTTTCCGGTGTAACAAAATGAAACCCTTTATTACAAGTACTTGGGTTACGGCAATTTTATTTACTTGTGATCTCGAAAACGAAATCCATATTTTTTTTTCAAGATATCACAAAAATATCATAACAAAAATCGATGGATGTACATTGTAATTGTAAATATTTTCAAGACCAACTCCGGGCCATCTTTGCTTCTTTTTTTTTTGTACAATAAACAGAGCCGTGAAGCAACCTAGCATGGAACGGTCACTCAGTGGTGGGTCATTTAGTTTTCATCATCAGTGCTTGAGATCTTTCCAGTTGACCACGTCAGAAACATTTCACAAGTACATCTTAAGATATTCAAGATATTGCCGTTTGTGATAATGGACTGTATATTCATTAACACACGTGTTAACTACTACAATAAAAACATGCAAAAGTGACATGACTTTACATTTACTTGTTCTGAATAATGTGAAGGATTACATACATTAATTAAACAGTTCCCTTTGAAGACAGTGGACACCATTGGTAATTGTCGAAGACTAGTCTTCACAGTCGGTGTATCTCAACATAATATGCATAAAATAACAAATCTGTGAAAATTTGAGCTCAATCGGTCGTCGAAGTTGCAAGATTATAATGACAGAAAGAAAAAACACCTGGAAAATTACTTCTTTCTCAAAAACTACGTCACTTCAGTTGGAGCTGTTTCTCACAATGTTTTATACTATCAACCTCTCCCCATTACTTGTAATCAAGAAAGGTTTTATGATGATAATTATTTTGAGTAATTACCAATAGTGTCCACTGCCTTTAATGATTAACATTTAAAAAAAATCGGATTATTTGTACGCGCCGAGTAAAATTGAACTTGCATCGGTAATACGGTGATATTTAATCATGTTGTATAGGATTAACTACCGGAATTTTATTTGTAATTACTCAAAATAGTTTTTAGCATAAAAACTTACTTGGTAACGAGCAATGGGGAGAGCTGTTGAGCTGTTTTAGCTGTTTAATTTCTCACTAAGATATTTGAATTGATTTTGAAACCTCAGCTAAGAGGTCTCGACATCAAACATCTGAAAGCACACAGCTCGTGCGAGCAAGGGTTTTCTTTTTCTTCCATTATTATCTCCGAACTTCGACGACCGCAATTGAGCTCAAAGTTTCACATGTTTGGTATTTTATGCATATGTTTAGATACACCAAGTGAACAGACTGGTCTGGTCTTTGACAATGATCAAAGGTGTCACTATCTGTAGTTACTCAAGATAATTATTAGCATAACAACTTGTTTAGTAACGGGCAATGGAGAGTTCATAGCCGACTTCAGCTGAAGCCTTTTATAAGCCTTTTATTAAGCATTTGAAAACACATAAAGTAATGCGACAATAGTGGTTTTTTTTTCTTTCATTTTTCTTCTTGCACACTCGATGACGAATTGAGCCAAAGTGTCACAAGTTTGTTATTTGATGCATATGAGAATACTTGTCTTTGAAATGTACCAACAAGTGCCTTTAACGTTTGTTGCTGCGGCCGCCATCTCCGAACTCTGACAGTGACTGGTATGTGTGCTCTGCCGAGGCTGCAATAGATGGTGCGGCAGTAGATGGAGTTGGTCGAGTCGCAGTGGGCGAACCGTTGCGCCGGTAATCTCCACTCACGTAAGCATACTCATGACTCTCCGGGGGTACCGTCGATCGCGGCGTCTTCCTTGCCGGTGGTGAGGCGCCGTAGGCATACTGGTAGGCCGAGACTGGGTTACGGGCTACTCTGTCATCCGTGTAATTATTGTTCCGGACTCTGCTAGTGGTGTGGCACTTTGGCTTGTTTGATCCTTTTGCCGGGCTGGAGCCGTACATGTCGTTAGAGGGAAGCGAGCTTGGGTTCGGCCTGGCTTGGACCTGAACGAAACCGCCGTTCTCGGTTCCGAAACGAGGATCATAGATCACGGCAGGGACGCCATTGGAGTGAGACTGTTGCCTCTGACGTTTTCTAATAAAAATAATAAATAATATTTTCTTAAGTGAAATCAATTAGGAGGAAGTTACAATAATTTAACTACAATTTGGGTTCATATTAACTACACGTAAATCCATTAAGAGTATTTTCTCAGATTGTGTGTTCCTATATTGGGATTATTCTTCCTGCTTGGACATGATCGTTCCGGATTTTCAGTGATATCTCAAAAACGCGACAAAATTTTGTGATGTAAAATAAGTAGGATTTGAAACTTTGCATGGTGGAAATACGATGGCGGAAAGGTTTGCGGTAACACCATGTAATGACTATCTCTAATGAGTTGGGGTGGTTCTGAAAAGAACCATTGGTTTCAACTCGACGTTTCGATCAGTATGCTCTGATCAGTATGCTCTGGAGAAAGCTTGCATGGTTTTATCTGCATTAATATGATTGTTAAACAATCGAAAAACCATAAACCAAAGGTAGTCTTTGCCTTAACTTACCTTCCTAGTTGGCAGAAAGCAAGAAGACATCCCAGAGCAAACAACGCTACAAAGACGACACCAGAGATGATAACTGAAAACAGCAACAACTATAGAGATTCAATTTTTGTCAATTACAAACACTGTTTGTAATGCCATCAAAGTGTGATTGAAAAGCCAGGCCTATATATTTTTTTTTCGTAAATAAAGCTCCGCAGCATTAAGCCCTTTCAGATGATAGAGCGATTATAAATTTCCGATGTGTGGTTCAGGAGCTAATTTGTTTTGTTTAATATTAGATAGCCAATATAATTCTAAACAGTGATGCGAAATGCAAAGACCGTTCATGTGATATTGTAGCCCCCTCATGTTTGTGTTCATTTCGTGGTCCTTGAACCCCATAATTTTAATCAAGGCTGCAGAATAAGTAGCCTTAACATCTGACGTCACACCTCGAGGCTCGTGAATAACGCCAGAAACTGGCCTCCAGCCTTGGTGTATTTTCACCTTTAACCTAGATTCATTTCACTTAAAGAAACGTAGTCATATGTAAATGCATGAAAGTGCATTACATGTGCGAACGTGAGCTTTCCATAATATCTGTTTTTGATTGGTCTGTGATGTCACTGCATATTCATCATTGCATTTTACCAAATGGAATCACTGGATCTGAATAGCAAGTATCTGGCTTTATCCTTGCGGATAAAGACAGGGGCCCATGGTCTACAGAATAACGCCTTAATATATGACATCACACTTCGAAGCTCCAACGCCAGAGAGTGGCCTCTCTAGCCTAGATTAATCCTCGTCCTTTAACCTATATTCATATACAGACGGTCGACAGTGCAGCTGCCAAACGTCACCTTGGACCAATCAAACACAGACATAAAGCTTTACGTCACTGCACGTTTATCCAATGAAATCATTGTATCCAGTGAAATCACTTACTTTGAAAAGCAAGTACCCTGGGCCCCTGTGTACGACACGTGTAATTTACAACACTAGGCTAATAGTATCGCAGATTTGTCAAGGTTTGTCAAAAGTGTCCCACTGAACTTCTGTGAAGTTTATTTAAGGTTTGTATTTAATATAAACGTCATTGGAAAACTTACCAAAAACAAACCAAGACACACCACCCTGACGAGCAGTAGGCCTAACTGCTGTAACGAAAGTAAAAATACATGTATATATAAATTAGTCAGCCACCACTTAGACTGCTTTGATCATCTAAACCCTCAGTCCCCTATAGGCCCCACACCACCATTCAGACTTGCTCTTCTATACCATCAGTCACCTAGGCCACACAGTACACCCTACTATCCCATGTGCTTGTTCCTACTGACACAGTTCAGTGAGCACACACTTCCTACACTCCCCGCCCTTAGTCACCTATAGGCCCCACACCCTCACTATCCCCTGTTCTTGTTTCCACTGACACAATTCAGTGAGCACACACTCAATACACACTAGTCCCAGAATCCTGAGCAGGGTCCAGTTTTACCACGCATCACCGAGCTCCATTTCCCGCCTCTATTTCCCGCCTTCGTGCATCACCAAGCTAAAATCCGCATCCACAGCATCAGATCAAGCTTTCTCCAGAAGACGATTAGAGCATACTGTTCGAAACGTCGATTGGAAACTAACGCGTTGCAACGGTTCTTTTCAGAACCACCCTAACTCATTTAGAGACAGTCATTACATGATGTTACCGCTAACCTTTCCGTATCGTATCCACCATGCAAAGTTTCAAAACCAACTTAAGTCATTTTCTTTTTTTTTCTTTTTTTCTTTTTGTTTGGGGGGGGGGGTAGTGTTCTATACATTGATAAGTTCAGCTTAAGTTTAAACTGCCGGTGCTTGTTTGTAAATGAGTGTCATGGCTGAGAAGTTTAAAGCAACGAATTCAAGTTTTGGTGGTTTAGTCATCGGAGTGTTGGTTCGTGAATCTCGTTCATGACACTCGCGCCCTTGAGCAAGATGCTTTATACTCTAATTGCATTTCTTCACCAAGTATATCACGCGAGGGTAGTTTTTATATTGCGTATGAAAAAAACCTTCGGGCGCCACGGTTGCTCAGGGCTAGTATCCATCACATGAAGCTAAGACAAATTAAAGGATTGTTATTGGCCAAAAGACCAGGGCACCAATGTATTATGCGCATTAATAAGGTTAATATTGTGCGCTGTATAAAACTATCTACTCATATACTATAATTATTACAGTTAGTCTGGCACTGGTCTCCGATCCAGCCGCTCAAACAGGAACAATACTGATCCCTGTTGGTTCCCAGACGACAGGAACCATAATCACCACACGGAAGAACGCAGTCTGGTTCTGAAAATCGACAGAGAAGCACACATTAATCTCAATGCGTTTTTAAATTAATGATTGTTTTTAATGTCTGTTTCATTGATACCGGGGTATCCTTCATGTATGACAGTTACTTATCTAACCCTGCGTGTTCATGGGTCACACTCTACAGTTGTCAGTAGGCCTACAATTAAAACATGAATCCCTTTACTGATTCAACAAACCTGGTGCGTCGGTGACTGGTACTGAACACCGTCTTCCTTTCCATCTTGGAGTGCAGACACAATGTGGAGCAGATTCATCAACGTAACAACTCCCACCGTGTTCACAATAGTCAAGGCAAAGTGAATAATAAATCGCTGTCAATAAAAAAATAAAATAAGCACAAGTCATTCAATGTAATGTGTTTTCAACATAACAAGCCCAGTTATAGAGCGCCGATGTCGCATGCAATTATATCATGTATACTATCCAGCGGACATCCACCCCCCCCCCCCCCCACCACCACCACCACCATCTCCCCTCAGTTTTAGTCGTGATACTTCTGTTTTGGGTGGGTTTTTTTCCTCAATTTTTTTTTCACAGGAAACTGGAAAGTACTGAGTACACAGAAACACACATTAGTGTACGGGTATAACCCAATAAAATAAGATTTGGTTGATGACAGCTTTACTGGGTCACGACTTAGTACCAATGCAGGCTATCTAAATTGCAACTAAACGTTTGTATGATGACTGTGGATACAAAATCTAATTTTGCGAGGAAAACAAAATTGCTGTTTTCAGACAAAACATTATATTACGGCTAAAGCATGACAAAAATGGCAATAAGCCTTTTTTTAGTGGTCATCACAATATTATGAAACTGTACGTTTCAGATTTGGATTGGAGATTTAGTTGAGTCTTGACACCTTTTTTGAAATGACAGAACAGTCTGAGCGTTTTTTTTTTTTTTCTTTTTTGTGAAGTCGAGTGATTTGATCTTTGCTTACATTCGGTGCAGTTTTCACCAGAGTACTCGGTGGTGCAGTGACAGTAGTAGTTGCCCCCGTACAGCTCACATGTTCCACCGTTGGCACATGGTGTATAAAGATCATTACAAGGCAGGCTAGACGTTACCGCTGCATCAAAAACAAAATATAACACAACTTAAAATAATATTCGTCTAACTGTAGAACAAGAGTGGCTTTTAGCCTTGTTTTGAGTAAACTTGCAAAAAAAAGAAAAAAAAACAACAACGATGGAAGCGTAATGCCGCCACATGAATAGTTTAGTTTTTTTTTTTTTTTTGTGGGGGGGGGGGAGATTTTGCCACACACTGTTATCACGTACCATTTTCACAATACAATCCATCATATCCCGGTGGACACCAGCATACTTTGATTCCTGGCTCGGTCGTGTCGTCGCAAGTTCCTCCATTCAGGCACGGATCATCGTTAGCGCATCCATTATTACCGTCGGTGTCTTTTGCAAATGAAAATCAAAGCAAATCATCAGATACAAAACTGAAAATGTTGTGATGGTTGTGTGGCGCCGTTATGGAAAATAGTTAAGGCATGTGGCCGATTTCACGAAACGCTAGGATAAATCCTACCTCGAGTTAGGACGAGTAACCCGTCCTAACTTAGGATGGGTTCAATTCGTCCTACGTATTTGGATACGGAACTAAACCCGTGCTAAGTCCTAAGATTAATCCTAAGTTAGGAAGAGTTTGGTGAAATCGACATTGGACATTTTTGGTAATTGTCAAAAAATACCAGTATTCGCACTTGGTGTATCCCAACAAATGCAAAAAATAACAAACCTGAGAAAATGTCTACATTAATATATTTTTTTAAGTACATATTATTTCTAATTGCCCTATCAGCCAAATATATCCGTTTCATAATACACTCTGACTGTGTAGCACGATGGTATCATCAATCCAAAGGCGCCAATCAAGTTCATGTCTGTCGCACTATTAAGACAAGCAGACAAACAAATCATACGAACAAACAAACTTACTCACCAATCACACAGTCCGGGCCCCAAACATCGTCGTGAATACACAAGCAATGGCCGACCCCAAAATCGCTCACACAAAAGTGGGAATCGGGACACAGCATAGTCGAACATGCATCAATTTGTTCTGAAAATCATCACAGACATTTAAAGCAATGGCACAACATCGGTAAACAGTATTTTCCAAAGTCCCACACTTCGTGTATCACAGCTTACATATAATTACAAACCTGCGAAAATTTAGGCTCAATCGGTCATCGGAGTCGGGAGAAAATAACGGGAAAACCCACCCTTGTTTCCCCACGTTTCGCCGTGACATGACATGTGTTTAATATAAATCCGTCATTCTCGATATCGATAATTATTGATAATTGTTTTAATGTTTTCTCAAAAAGTAAAGCATTTCATGGAACAATACTGAAGGGAAGTCTTTCACCATTACCTTCTGTAAACCCTGTAAGTTATTTGTAAATCTGTGAACTTTTAATATTTGTTCTGTTCAGAAAGTGTCCAATGGCTCTAAGTAAGAACACTTTATTCAGAACAAATTGGGGGGGGGGGGGACTGTGCCTTTGTATTCTTGACTTTGATATTTTCTTGGTTTGTTCATGACACTGAAGTTATTTATTCTGACGCTGATTTTTTTTCTTCTAATATCAGGTAATTCTTTATTTAATTTGGTATTGGTAGAGCTGACAAAACGGTCGTAGATGGTGTTCATGTTTTGTATGATCAACAAATTACATGAAATAACCAAACATGAGTACAATTTTTGGCATAAAGGGTCTATTTAACTTTTGTAGGACAAAAAACACAATGTCCACAGATGTACACTAAACTTACACAGTTTGAAGTAGAAAGCTTCCCTTTACGTGCTGAGGTGCTGTAGGTTTGGGGAAATGAGTAAAACAATGTCGTGAATATAATTTTCGTCTCATGAGACGAACATTATTTGAATCATTTACAAACGTATTTTCATGGCATTGTTTTACTCATTATTTCTCAAAAACTACAGCACCTCAGTAAATAATATTTGAAGGGAAGCTTTCCACTATCACTATCTTCAAACCCTGTAAGTTTAATGTAAATATATGGACATTTTGAAAAGGTACCCAAATCCTTTAATCCGTTGTATGAGTTAGTAGAAAATAGTGAGTAACTCACCCTTTTCGTTTTGGGGAAGTTTGTTAAGGTCAATTATC
Organism: Asterias rubens; assembly: GCF_902459465.1. NCBI lineage: Eukaryota > Metazoa > Echinodermata > Asteroidea > Forcipulatida > Asteriidae > Asterias > Asterias rubens. The sequence goes on along the minus strand of NC_047066.1, from coordinate 12,657,553 downwards.
AGAGAAGGTGTTTCTTTGCTTATTCTTGAAGTCTGCGTCAAGGAAAGGCTTCTGATTGATTAAGGCATGGTGCCCCTTTTTTTTTCCTTACCACATTCGAGGCCGGTAAACCCTGGAGCACAATCGCAAAAAATTAAATCTTCGAAGGTGAAACATGTGCCACCGTTCTCGCATGAATCAGTCAAACAGCTTGATGTTGTACTCACTTAAAAACAAAATACAATTACACTTAAAATAGGGTGCAACGAAAAACCAATCATTCCATTTCAAAATGTACACAGGCCATGTCTAAATGCAGCATGAGTTAGTATATATGAAGATAGGTAGCCATGCGAAACGAGGTATTGTCTGGTTCACTGTTGCTCGGCTGTGACTGGTACGGTTGTGTAATCACTTGCCATGACAGCCCGGCTCTAAACCGCCAAGGGCACTTGCCCGCCTTGGTCGGGACCCAGGGGATGGCCTGGACTTGGTGCAGGGACAGTCTTCCTGCTGGAGCACGGCAAGGTACGGAGTAGGATGCCTTCAATTCGTAAGGGTCGTGCTGGGTTGGGGGTACAGCAGAGCCACTCACCCTTCAAACCATCGCCACAGTTTGGTCATTATTATTATAACTTTAATATTATGCTGAAGATAATCTTGAAGAAAAGTATGAACGAAATCGACCAAATGAACACATATTATAGGCGGTGCATTTTTTTGTTGATTTCCCTCTTGTTCGTAGCAATAAAAACACATTAGAGATGCTAGGCAATTATAGTCCTTCATGTGTCTGGTTTGACCTGAACATTTTGATTTAAACTTTAAAAAGTTTTTTTTTTGGGGGTTTGTTTCTTTGGGGTGGGAGGGGGGGGGGGGGAGGGGAAAGCTTTTCTGTTAGGTATTTTTTGCGAAACAATCCGCTAGTGATAACATATACAAACCAAATTAATTTATGCGGTTCTCGACAAAACAATACGTCCTTAGTCACGCACACATATTGTACGAAACATGTTTTTTGCGCATTGCCTGTGGCATAATCTGCCAAACTTAGTGCTTTAAAAAAAAAAAATTACTCTTGACGGGAATTGTGCGATGCAAGTGCAATAAACTTCATCCCAACCACATTCAGTGTACTACCTATACGTGAATGTCCAATGTCGAATATCAAGCTAACTTTACAGAACACCATGAACGCCAATGTTGGGATAGGGAGAACACCATCAGCCTTCGCTCGATCTTGTTCAGCTGAATCCAGTATTCAAACCCAAAAAGGAAATAAACCTGACTGTTCGGAATAGTTACCAGTTTCGCAGTTGAGCCCACTCCGACCTTCCGGACAAAGACACACAAAGAAGGCGTCAGGTAATAAGCCAGTGACATCAGGGAAACAACTTCCACCGTTTTGACAGGGATTGTCGTAGCAAGGGTTTTCCAATCCTAATTGCCAACAAACAAAACAAAAGAGTGCAATTTAATCAACTGAATTGTGCAATTTGTTTCCCAACTCCCCATGGCGGACTTTTTGGAGGTGGACACGTTGCCTTGGATCGGTCGAGTTGGTCTATAAAAAGCATTTGTAACCGTTTGTTATAAAATTCATACGGTAGAAAGGTGTTTTAAAGTAGAATACAATGATCCACACAAATACGGCTCGAAATTGGACGGTTTTCCTTTCACGCCGGCACGCCATTTTGTTGAGTCAAATGTTTGACTCCAGAAATTAATGGCCGACCGTGTTAGTTCGAAAAATAAAAGGAAAACCACGCAATTTCGAGACATAGTTGTGTGGATCATAATTCGTCTTTAAAAACATCTTTCCAACCAATATGCATTTCATAACAAACGGTTTCAAACGCTTTTCAGAGACCAACTCGCCCGATCCAAGGCAACGTGTCCCTTTAAGTGACATCATACGTACTAGGTAAACCCTTTGTTCTTCAGATCAACATAAGCAATGGAAAATTACCGGGTAAGTCTGCTGCCACCGAGCGTCCCAAAATCTCCCAATAAACATGTTAGGTTATCTTTTCTATATAGTTCTTGTTGTATAATTTCTGGTCACGAATTGGGGTCAAAACATGTCCTCATCCAATTCAAAGCAGCGTGTATTTCCACATTATTATCATCAACACAAAGTATGACTACAGTCGATAATAAATGAATGTGGAGGCACGTTCCACAATGCGGGGCTTGTCAAGGAACAGCCTATATACAAAACGAGAAAAAAAACTCCAGCTATACAAAAGACGAATAAACAAAATAAACAAAGTAACACCCTCTCAACAATGAAAATATGTTTACGTGTACGTTGACGTTGACGACTAGGCGACAGTAGAAAGATGAAAGTGAACAACTTTCTTCAGTGTAAAAATCAACCTTGTCTCCAGAATTTTTAAAAGTAGTTGAAAAACATCGACTTTCCCGTACATCTCTGTGTTACATTCAATGTGTACATGTACATTAATTTGATTCAATCTGTACGCTTAAAAATAGTAATGTTCTTTTTAAATGCTGTAAAACTAAAACTATGTGGACGTTAGTAAGTCCACACTGTGTTTCCAGTCCTACTTTTGGGTGCGTTCGTTTAGCTTCCCTGGGTCTGCCCCCGGTACGTTCGAATAGCTTTGACGTCATTCCAGGGGCTCACCCGAGTCAGCCCCAAGCGCCCTACTTGTGACGGAGTGGGTCACTGGGGTGACCCGAGGTAGTGCATGCCGTCACCACGAGAGGGGGAGTGTGATCGCTCGATTAGCTCTTGTCATGGGCTCACCTGAGTGAGCACCGCGGGGTCGACCCAGGGAAGCTAGTCGAACGTACCCCATGATGTGGACCTCAATTTTGTTCTCGTGTCTTAACTTCGAATATAGAAACAACCAATAAGGGTGATATACATCTGACCACTTTCTTTAGCGTGCGGTTGTTTCTATTTTGAACATTAAATAAAAATGCTTACCACAGTAGCGTCCGGTATGTGTATCGGGGCATACACATAATCCATCCCACCACCAAAGTGTACATGTTCCACCGTTCAGACATCTACCCCCATCACAACCTGTGGATCAGACGGGTATTAATGGTAATATATCAGTTATACGTCTGCCGAACCACATACCTTTAAAGACATGTTTTTAAATGGAAAGCGAGCAATATAGCATAATTTTAAGGCACCTGACACTGTTGGTAACTACTAAAAAACATAGTTATTAGCAAGCATACAGCCTTACTTGGTAACGAGCAATGGAGAGATGTTGATAGTATAAGACAATTTTGAGAAAACGGCGTCCTCAACTGAAGTACAGTTTTTGTAAAACGGGTAATTTCTCACTAAAATAATAAAAGATCAGACCTAAAGCTTTGTAGTATGGATCCGAATGCACACATGTTATGCGACGTGGCTGTTATTCTTCAATTTGGACTTTATCTCTCGCAAATTCGATGACAAAATTGAGCCGAACTTTTCACAGGTTTGTTATTTTATACAGATGCTGGGATACACCAAGTTAGACGTCTATGACAATTACTAATGAGGTGTCCAGTGCAATCAGGTTTTGTTGTTGGACCTACCATCGTCTCGGCGTAATCTGTGAAGTACTCCACCATATCTTTCTAACTTGCTTAGTTCCACACAGTCTGCCAGAGTCAAGCAAGACACAACCAGCAAACACATAACCAGCGCAGACCACAAACCATTCGTTGTAGGACCACCCATCTGTAATCTAGCAACAATCTCAAAAAGAAGGATTTCTCAGACTAAAACGCAACTGGTGAAAACGTGTAGGCCTATTTGTAAACACTATTTTACCAACAACTATTTGCCTGCAAATAGTGTTGGTCTCATGACTGTGAACTTGTTTGAAGTGCATACATACAAACCTATGCTACCTCTTTTCAGTTGAACGGATGGCTAAACAAGAAAAGGATACCAACAAAAAAACATCACAGTTCCTGACGTCAATGGGCTGTGCAATGCACAGAAACATTATCACAATAACTTCGGCGGTAACTTGGGTTTTGCTTGTGTTGTTTGGTTTGATTGTGCCGATTTTGTTGTATACATTTAAATTGTTCACCAAGCAGTGGACATAAGGGGCATTTTGTTGTTTTAAAGTCCAATTTCAAAAACGCTTTGGACAGAATTTAACCTTGATATGTGACTTAGTAAACATTCAACTCGTTTGTGCCAATGCGGTTAATATAATAGTCAGTTAGTCTTATATAAAATTGTGGTCAGTGTTTGCAAACAAAGTAGTATTATTGAAATTAAGTGTTTCTATTTTTACCAGAATATTTGCAATATACAATGGCACCCTACTCAAATGACGATGTTCATGGGTTTATTATTTCGAATAGTCGACTCTACTTCAAGCTCATTACACAGCGCTGTGCCATACAAATCTATTTTGTGTTGACATTTCTCTGAATTGAAACCCACCGATGCGTAAAATAGGATCTAAGGGGCGTGCGTTGCAATTTGCACTCTAGATTATTCGACAAAACATTACAAATCGAACAGAAACAAATTCGGGATTTTCCCTGCAACGCCCCAGCTAGAATCCTGGCTGATTTGAGTTGCGTACAATAGACTCTATGGAACTTTCCACTTCGCTGTTTTGACCGTTTATTTCGCGTCTATTTTTAGTAACTCTGTAGTTATCCGCCATGTACTCATTGAATCAGGATAAATTGTTAAAGGCAGTGGACACTATTGGTAATTATTTAAAAAAAATTATTAGCATAAAACCTTTCTTGGTGACGAGTAATGGAGAGAGGTTGATAGCATAAACATTGAGAGAAACAGCTCCCTCTGAAGTGACATAGTTTCCGAAAAAGAAGTAATTTTCCACGAACTTGATTTCGAGACCTCAGATTTAGAACTTGAGGTCTCGAAATCAACCATCTAAACGCACACAACTCCGTGTGACAAGGGTGTGTTTGGAGCTTTGCTCGTCTTCAGGAGAAGACAAGCATACTGTTTAAAATGTCGAGACCAAGCCGGTGTGGCATGAGATTCGGACGGGTGCCCCCCCCCCCCCCAACGCCAACCAAAAAGGCAAACTGCAAACAAACTTCTTTAGATAGCGCCCTCTTTGAATTATTATCCTCCAGCCCATGTTAATTTCCCATAAAATGTTCAGAGCCAATACTCTATTAAAAGATATTTAAAACAGTGATGAAGTGTGTATAGTAACTAGTTAATATGCAGCTATGCCGTTCACCACCAGTGTAGTCATAGTTCTAGCTGGTTCGTTGACAAAATATTAATACATTGAAGCTCTTTTCCCCAAGCACTACCCACGTTTCGTTCCCGTTTCGTTGTCTACAGTGAAGGTTGGTTCCAATAAAGAGCAAGGCAAATAATGAGAATGGTCAGTCCCAAAATACCGAATTGCTGTAAAAAGAAAACAAAAACCTTTGATTTCCAAACGTTGACGGATACAAACGATAGGGGGCGCTTTGATTTGTGTTTGCTGCACTCTGATGATGCAGAATGTGGTCTCTTTTCTGCTATGCCTATAAATGAAATGTTCTGTATCCTTCTCGTGCGGGTCCAAACACAAGTTTAGAGTAGCAAAACAATTCACGTTATTCTAAAAGAAATACCTGGGGTAAAAGTTACATGGATAAAGATAACAAATAAACAGAGTACTGAGAAAGTAACCTGATAATAATCTCATTAACATTAACATTGGAACAATAAGCCACGTAATTTGAAAAAGAAGCACAAAAGTGAGCAGGAGAATTAAGAAATGCAGTTTAAATAGGGTCCCCTTTTTACTATGCCTTCAATGAAATTTCCATCTACTTTTCCATGTTTAGCCAAAAAAGAGTTTAGAGTAATAAAAAAAAGAAAGTAAAGTTGTTAAAAAACAGACCTTAGAAGAAGAATCCGGATCAAAGCTTTATATGGACGCTTTGCGCCTCCTCTGGACCGGAAATGACCGGGGACGCGCCGAACGCCCTCAACAGCCTCTACAACGAGACTTTTGAACACAGAGCTGTCAAAGAGACAAACAAAAGTGAAAAGGATGACGTCACCCAAAGAATAATTCTAAAGTTGACAGTTTGGCATAACCGGATAGCCCATCTTATCAAGGGCTATCTTCTCGTGCTAAATTTTGTTGGTGACGATTTTTTGGGCGGGGCCAGCGGCTGGTAAATATTATGTCTACCGCCACCAGCAAATTGCCCATACAACAAAAAGCCTGACACTTGCCGCCCGAATAACGGTTTGAAATTAGTTGTGCTCTATACTTGACAATAAACTCCGGAACTTGTGTATAGAAGATGTCTTCTGTTCACGCGAAACTATAAAGAGGGGGGGGGGGGGGTTCGATGTTCAAGTGTTGTTAATTGCAGAATCTACATAGCCAGAGATGTTGACCTAATTTATGGATTTACATCACTTACTCTATAACACGAATATTTGGGTTTTGTGCAATTTTATTTAAATATTGTGAACACAAGCATGAAATTTACTTACACTATTAGTAAACATTCTTATTTAATAGACCCTTCCCATGAAATTATGTAAATTGCACATAGCGCGTGCCCACTAACGCTTTGGTTGGCAAAATGAGGGAACATCGCGTTGTTTTGTACACGGCTAATGGGTGCGTGACGCAGACGCAATTGCGCGTCTGCTTAGTGCACAACTCTATGACGTTTGCCAACCAACAGGGTCTGTACGCATGCGTGAATGTGGTTAGCATATTTCATGGGAAGGGTCCGTTCTAATGTTATTCTTAACAATCTTATATTCAATAGTTGTAATAAGGTTTCAAGTAATAATTTCGGCCATCTGTTCTCCTATTTGTATTTTAGGTAGCTTAGCTTAGTAAATCCGGACCTAACGTTTTGTAGGTACTCTTAAACCTAATGGCCAGAACAACATTCGAGTTAAAGTTATGTCACTTTTAAGTAGTCACATAAAAAGTATAAAAAAAATAAAAAATTGAAGCGTGTACAGAAGGTGTGGTACCGCCACTCTAAACCGTTGCCTTCGTGTAAAGTTGAATCATTAGAGACAAGAATTGTGAATATACACGTTTTCATTTACCGTTTGTGGTGTTCACGTTTACATTGAAATATCTTAGCATACTTTTACATTTTTTGCGACTTTCCTGTCAATTGAAACGCACAGATTTGTACGCGCGGCGCACAGGATTGACAAATGAACCACCTCCTTTTTTACCTCTAGGTGAGGGCGCCCTACTGAAATGAAGTCATGTGCACAAGGTCTTAACAAAATCTTATCGGTATACCTTCCTTCCAAACAAAGTCGTGAGGCGACTCGTCAGCGTGGATCAAACACTAAATAGGTCCCACGTTTTGGCCATTCTAGTTTCTTTAAAATATTGTTTTTCTAAGCAGTTGAAATAATAACAGATAATAACATCAGAAGAACTTCGTTACTACATTGTTACTAACGTTTTAGAAAGATTAACACTTCACAGGCTACGCTATTGTTAAAGGTAATCTTCCTTGATAATGCACATAATGCGTGCATTCATTAAGCAATGTGCAGTTAAAAGTGCAAAGTATTTTTATAACCGCTTTCCGACCACGACTAAAACTCTTAAAAGAGCAATATAACTTTATTAAAACACATTATTTTTTACGCTAAAATATTAACTGGTGTTTTTTTTTTCACTCCAGGCATCTGATTTCATATTCAGTTAATCTTTATACTATATACTTAGCTGTGTTTTTGTTGTTTTTCATATATAATTCGTTATATTCAAAATATTCATAAATTGACTGCTCGCCTAGATTATGTCATATGTACAATGAAAAAAACTTGCTCTAGTTTTGTATACTGTCATCTATCCAAAAAAATGGCCTAGGAGCTTTTTACGAATCTAGCGTGATGCTCACGAACACGTGTAACCGTCTGTTTCATATAACAATAATAGTGAATGCCTACCAGCAAATATTTTAGTGTGATCCGACCCTATTGCCAGTGTTAACACAGGTGCTCATGTAACAAATAGGTATAAAATAAGTTTACGATGGGTTCAAACTAAAGAATGGGTAGCCTGTTTGAATTGAAATACTAAGCGGCCATCTTGAAAAAAAAAGAAGTAAATAATAAAGCAATTTGTTTAGTAATTGTTTGTCACGATTTATATGTTTAAAAAAATATATAAAGTTGTTTGGGGGGCTGACTCCGCCTACCCCTTTTGTGACGTCAATCGAGGCAGACTTTGCCTGCAATGCGTATAGTTAACACACGTGCAAAGTACATGTACGTCCAAGTCGTGGGTTGGTACAATTCAAAAAGTGTTTGTCTGCATTCAGCAGCAATACACCTGGTCGGCATTGCAGGAAAAAAACACTTAAACGTACAAACTCACGACTTGGTCTGTACATGTACTTTGCAATTGTGTTTACTCTACGCATTACAGGCAAAGTCTGCCTCGATTGACGTCACGAACAGCGCCCTCTCGGGTCGGGTCTACTCTTAAATTTGTAAATAACATAAGAACTGATTTTTTAAAACCTTAGTTAACTGTTTATTCACATTCCACTCATCAAAACACATATATTAGTGACAAAAGCTTTAGTTTGAAAAAATACCACTTCCAGGTGACTTTAAAAGGGTTCTAAAAATGGGGACTAACATAAAAAACTGTTAAAATGTTAAATTGAATAATTTGTACCAACTTTAAGCACACCTTCAAACCTTAAAATTAAAAAAGGGGAAAATCTTGGTTAACATAAAATGGGAAAATTATAGAGATCAATATAAATAATTGATTGATTTACTAATAATAATAATCCTCAGTTTGAAACAAAACTTTTACTTTTATTTGTAATATTATAGTATTTTAAATGTTGAGTTGCACTCCCCAAAAGTCTTTATGTTCATCTCTTTTTACAAATATATTTTAACTGATATAAGTAATAACTAAACAACCATGTAAATTATTGTCGTCAACAACAAATTTACTCCCTCCGTATGCAATATTTTTTGACAAATACAGAGACGTCTGTAACTTACGACACCGGTTGTCCTTTTCCCGATGAACAAATTAACTTTTTACATGATTATGAATGTTTAAAAAAAACATCGAACGTTAAGAATTATTTTGCAGACTGTTTTTTTCTTGTCTTTTTTACTTTTATGATGTTGATTTATTTGGTTGCAATCCAAAAGTAGACGGATGCCTTGATGGGTTAAATGGGCTTGTGTTGGATTACAAAATTATCGCTTCTTAAAGTTCCAGCGGGTTTGCTCCCTCATGAAAACGCATGGAATCCCGACCTTCAGGATGCGTTAGTAAATTTGTCTTTGTTTTAGAGTTTGGGTGGTTGAGTTTCTCCGATGCGTCTGATTTTAAGCGAACTTCTCCACAAAACACATCCATAATCACTAGTTGGGAACTCGGTATTAAGATTAATCTCTCCCCCGTTCCCTCCAGCATCACAACCATCAAACCACCAGCCTCCCTTCGACTCCTCGGCACAGTTTATCCCTTCGTCGCCATCGTTGTCTCTGTCGTATGTTGAGAATGGCTTGCCGTTTGCAGATAAAATCACACAACCTGAGTTAATGAAACATAGGTTTGCACATTTTTAGTTTTTATAAAATGTTCCGGTTGCTTTCCAAATTAATGTTTACTTGGTGAGGGAAGCAATAGAGCAGAAGCGTCATCAAAACAATTAGGGGTTTCTATACGTAATAATAACAACACGTCTACGAGCTTGGTGGCTTCAATGAGAGAGATCCTGCTTACCGTCTCCAAATTGCATTGAACCGTCAACATGAAGGGTGTAGTTATCACCAGAGAGGCGAAAGTTACCGAGTTCAGCCTGATGATGCTTATACCAAGCACCCAAGACATTGACTTGAATCTCCCACGAGGCGGCGCCACCCTCAGTCAACTGACGGATCTTCTCATTTCCCAGCCAGAAGCTCCCACTAGTTAAGTCACCAAAGCCATCTCTGTACTCATTCCACCCGCGGGTGAAATTGCCTCTGGGAAACCCCTGCTGAATATACTTTAAAATCAAGAACACAGAAAAACGATCACTAAACCTAACAAACAAATAGTATGGTCATTTGTAAAAGTGGTAATGAAACACCTATGTGTGCAAAGAAAACATTATTTTGATATCGTGTTTTGGGTCCACAATGTGTTCAATTTGATAGCTGTCAGTATACGAACGAAAAAGTGAATAGGAAAACAACTAAGAGTCTGTTCAGCGTGTAACGTGTCCTGGTGCACATTAATTGTTTCTAAATTGCGGATAACTACTAAAATAATGGGATGCTTTGTGAAGAGACTATTAAGGATTTAATTATAGCTAGGAATAATTGCGGACAAGAAATTAGCAGATTCAATGTAATCTGTCCATGACGTATAAGCCCGCCGACGTGTTGACGTTTTGTCTTCAAAATGTTGAATTTAACACAATTACTTGACTAAATATTTTTGAATAGGTAGACATTTAAGTTTCGTGATATCACTTCCTTTGTAAATCGCACACTCTTTGAACTATAGATCATGACAACTCTCAGCGAGTAGAACATAAAATTGTCATTCAGCTCATTGTGGAATCGTTGATAGAAAATGAACTTACAATCCATCCTGGCCAGGTGGTCATGTCACAGTATACATCAAGGCCTTCTGGATACTTCAATGGGTAAATAGTGTAAACACCATCCTCACGGTTAACAGCCTCGTAGTAGTCTTGATAGTCGTAGTATCTAGGCTCTAGAATGAAATCAGAAAGAAAACAAAAATGAATTTAGACATCACGTGCAACAGTCCGAGAAACTCAGGTTTTGGCTCCGTTTTATGTGTATATAAAACACCCCCTCGAAATATTGTTTCGACCTCGAAACATTATTTTATTCCCCCATACTATTTCGTTCCTCATACTATTTCGTATATAGGATTTGAGGCATTGCATGGTGAGGTATCAATGTATATTTGGTTTGCGGTAACACCATGTGTGTATCTACTTACCAGGTAGAGTTGTTCTTAGGGAACCTGAGTCTCCTGACGATGACTAGAGCAAGCTAGTCGAAACGTTGAGACCAATTTCAGAACTGACTCCGCGGCAGTACAGTTAATTACGATCCTATAAGCTAACGTAGTAGTCCAGTCTAATTTCTATACCATCCGCCCTGGTAATAGTTTAAAGAGCACAGTTCTTTTCAGAACTGAGAAGTCTCCCGAACCTCCGATTATCTACTCCACGGCAGTAGAATAAAGCAAGACAGTTCCCTAAGAACAACTCTACCTGGCAAGTAGATACACACATGGTGTTACCGCAAACTAAATATACATTCATACTATTTCGTTCTCCCATACTATTTCGTTCCCCATACTATTTCGTTCCCCCATACTATTTCGTTCCCCCATACTAGAAAAAATGTAGGCTACCATTAAATGTGAATCTGTTGAAATTAGTGGCATCTTGCGGTTAAGATTTGAGTTATGAAGCTTTGAAAATTGTCCGCCCCAGAAACGGGCCCTAATTGGTAGGACTCAGCATCTGCGTACAGCACCAGTGAAGAGTCCTATTAAGAGCTAGCGTACAATTAATAGTCTCACCAGTACAGTTATTTCCCATCCACTCTTTCTGGCATGTACACGTGCAGGTTGTTTCATTGCGGGTACCGTCATTACCACAGTCAGTCAATGCACACTCTGAAACAAAAAAAAGAATTAAGTAATCGTGTTAGAACAACTATTTGGTGCTTTCGAGGCCGTCCAAAGACTGGACTAATGTAGAAAGTCTGCAAGTGAATAAAATCAAAGTAAGTTGTAGTTTTGTAGGTGAAAGTGGTGCCTATTTGGAATTAGAAACACGATGTAGGAAATATTCCAGGATTGCGAAAAAAAACGTTTATTTAACTCATTGGATTGAGTGAGAGAAAGTGTATCTTTTGGTGACCCCTGTGTTACTTTAATTGAGTATGCTCATTAAACTGTTGTTAGCGAGATCAAATTACTCTGCTTAGTTCACTTCCTTGATTCATGGAGATTGATTAGCAAATCAAAGTAAATCAAAGTATCGAACATAAAAGACATTCATACTCACTAGTACAGGTATTTCCCTTCCACTGTTTCGGGCATCTACACGTGCAGTTTGTTTCATCGAACACACCGCCATTCTCACAGTCAGTCAATGCACACTCTGAAACAAATAATCTCTCTAGAGTAAATACTGTAATAACGTGTCGTGGCTTTTAAATATGACGAATGACTGGACTGCTGTAGTAACTCCGTATAGGTAGACAACAATCAGAGAACTGATAATAGGTATGTAATGTTTTTTGGAGTACTGCCAACTATAAAAACAAAAATATTTACCAAAAAAGGAGACCGCCAATATAGGGCTAGATAGCTCTGTTGGTAGAGCGCCGGCACGTTAATCCGGATGTCGTTGGTTCGAATCTATCTCTAGTCAATTTAGAAATCATTTAAAAATTTACCCAGTCAGTTTCCCTTGTGGTTTATATCGATATTTGTACAAAGCGACGATAAGAACTGGAGCAGACCGAACAGTCGTTTTTTCCCCCAGCAGAACATCTACATTTCTACAATACTTTGGCTAAGTTTTGCTTGCTACACTTACCAGTACATGTTTTGCCGGTCCAGTTTGGTTCACACGAACAATGGCAGGGATCGTCTGTGAATGTACCTCCGTTTTCACAAGTCAGGAAACAATCTGAGAGTAACAATAAGTATAAGGCCATCATTTAGACTGATAATGAAAATCAGTTTATGAAGAAGTATACTTATATCGTCAAGTGGAGCTCATCTCCAAATTTTCCTAAACAATTGATTGAAATAATTAGTTGCAACTGTGTTTTTGTGTTTGTATAAATACACGTTTTTAACGAGCAAGGTCTGGGAGGGCACATCTTGTTTTAGGACATTTAATTTGACTTGTGCATTTCCCTGGACAGCGTTTATTTGTTTGTTTTTATAATTATAGAAGTCTAAGACTGTCTTGAGAACAATAACGGTTTCGACATCTTTTGTTTCGTCCACCTTTGATCCACGTAATCATCGTAATTTTGTTTTCCGTCCATTTTCCAACTACCGAGAGTAAATTACTAACTCAATTTTGGAATATTGTGTTATAAATTGGTCAATAGAGGGGGTGTTCATTTTATTTAGTATCCAAGCTACTCACTTTCACAGTCAAAGTAGTTGAATATTTCAACATCGAGGTCTGTGAAGAGAGGGTGATCGGTGTAAAACGGATCAAACCCTCTCTCGGGTGTATACGTGTTCATGCCCCCAGGGTAGATGCTGGTACACTGGCATCGAAGGCGGTGATTTAACGGCATGACCCACCGTATAATGCCGTTCTCCTTGGGGTTCGGTTCCCTCCCGAAGCTGCAACTAAATGCTGTGACTGTTGCAAACTCTATCAGGGACGCTTGATTGAAAAGAAAGAATATGAATGGTATTTTAAAAGGCTAAAAATATTAGACATTAAGTAATAAAGAAACTGTACTTAGAACAACGGGAATTTTAGGGTTAGTTTTCGCCTGCAATTGTTTTAAGAATCTACACGGCACCTAAAATATCTAGAAGAAAAACAAAACACTGTGATGACCAGTTTTTCACTTCGTGGTAAAGACCGGTATTGTTGCGGGCTGGAACCACTATTCAGGAATGAACGGAGGAAGCCTAAGGTACCTGTAAAGGCAGTGGACACTCGTGGTAAGTACTCAAAATAATTATTAGCATGAAACCTTACTTGGTGATGAGTAATGGGGAGAGGTTGATGGTATAAAACATTGGGTGCATTCGTTTAGCTTCCCTGGGTCGACCCTGGTGTGTGACGTGTTTTTTTCCAGGACGAACATGGGTAATGCAGATACACACGTTCGTCCTGGAAAAAACCCGCCACACACCGGGGTCGACCCAGGGAAGCTAAACGAACGCACCAACAGTGATAAACGGCTCCCTATGAAGTGACGTAGTTTTAGAGAAAGAAGTAATTTTCCACGAAATTGATTTCGAGACCTCAAGTGTAGAATTTGAGGTCTCGAAATTAAGCATAATGAAAGCACACAACTTCGTGTGACAAGGGTGTTTTTTCTTTCATTACTATCTCGCAACTTTGACGACCGATTGAGCTCAAATTTTCACAGGATGGTTATTTTATGACTTTTCTTGTTCACTTTTATTTTTGTATTTTTGAATTTTTTTATATTTTTATATCTGATCATTTTCAAGGTCACACTTTAGGCTGATCAAATTAGGAATGACACCTAATCTAACAATAGCCATGAGCCCCCCAACCACACAACCAACCCTAACAATAGCCCTGAGCCCGCCAACCACACAACCAATCAGAGCATTGATTGACCTGCAGTGGATCCACTGAACCCCTATAAATAAGCCCACTCTTCTCTTACCTCTTCAGTCTCCTGACGATGACTAGAGCAAGCTAGTCGAAACGTTGAGACCAATTTCAGAACTGACTCCGCGGCAGTACAGTTAATTACGATCCTATAAGCTAAAGTAGTAGTCCAGTCTAATTTCTATACCATCCGCCCTGGTAATAGTTAAAACAGGACAGTTCTTTTCAGAACTAAGAAGTCTCCCGACCCTCCGATTATCTACTCCACGGCAGTAGAATAAAGCAAGACAGTTCCCTAAGAACAACTCTACCTGGCAAGTAGATACACACATGGTGTTACCGCAAACCAAAAAAAATAAAATATATATTTATTGACACCTAATCTCTTACACATAAATGACTGTTGATTCAATTTTAGGCATTATTTGAAGAATTACTGTTCCGTGAGCAACATGTTGGCGGTGTAGTCGGCCATTTTGAAAATGTCGCTTTCAAGGGTTGTGCCTACAGTGCTGCCAGTATTATGGTTGCTAGGGATTCCGGGGTCAGGGTATTTATATTTGACGTCCTTCTGTCGATTTGACCTTTGTTTGACCTTCAAATCAAGTTGGCCGCCTTTTATCACCTCATAATTTTTGTTTCTCAATTTTTTCTACAGTTTCATTGTAGGCTCTAATGAAAGCTCTGATCATGGTAGTGATGGACGGTAAAACTATACAGTGGAGAGCACACATGTCAGAGGTCATGTCAGAGGTCAAAAGTTCATAAAAACTTAAACTTGTAAAGTCCTCCTTTGGTTATTTAATTCTAGTGCACTCCGTGGTAAAATGTGGGGTACGGGTTTTTACTTCCTTTGGAGAGTAACCAGCTTTCTAGAACGAGCCTGTACATTTTGCTGATATAAATTAAAACGTACGTTGTGGACACTTGACAGAATCAATGACTGTAGATTATATAACATTTCTTCCATTTGTTAGAGAAATGTAAAGACTGTGCACCATTCGTGTGGAATTATTTGGCATTTGTTAACGAATTTTGCTTGTAAGCCCCCACTCGTCACACAAAACACGTCTCATTTTGTAAATGGGGGGGGGGGGGAGGGCACAACAAACTCACTTTGTAAGAATCATTGCAGCTGTTTATAAAATCTAAAAGTTTGAGAAACTATTTTCTATCAAGAAATCTGGTTGAAGAGACAGGGGTTCTAAAACATTTCAATCTGAAAAACACAATTTTTCTGCATGAAATGTTCTTCTGTTGTGTGTTCATATTACATATGATTTGTTTCCTGCGTGGGCATAAACGCTTCAGATTGTCGGTGATGTCTCAAACTTTTAAATGAAAGTTTCAAGTATTTATGTCTTCATAAGATTTAAACAAATTGAACGGTTCTCAAATAAAACCAAAGTTATTATAAGGGAATCATTGTGTGGTGAAGAGGTTTTTAACTAGTGGTTTAATCCCAACGAGGGCTGGTTCTTGATATTTTTACCGAGACGAAGTCGAGGTAAATTATAAAGAACCAGGCCTCGGCGGGTTTAAACCACTAGTTGAAAACCGATTCGACACACTTTGATTCCCATTCATAAATACCTTTTCGGTCAAAAACATCATCACTTTTTGGTCAACAAGTAAAATAAATGCAAAAATTATAATTGTTAAATGATTTCTTTTAACACAACACCCCTCCAGCTATGAATTGGTATAAGCCCTTTCGCCGCCCTCGGGTAAACAACTCCTTATAACAGAATGCTGTGCGCGTCGCGCGTATCGCGTGATGTGACACACTGTTTCAGCCGTTGCTCTCGACCAATAGGAATGAAGAAACTGTCTTAAAAGAACAGGTGCAAGGTCGCGTGTCACGCCCATGAATTAACACTTTTTACCGGTCATAAACAAAGGTTTATACACACCCACGTGACGCACTCTCCACCAATAGGAATAGCGAAACTGTCTGAGGTATTTATGAATATGACTTATAAGTGTGAGTACAAACGCGAATAACCTAATTAATAGGTAATCTTATCAGTACTTTATTGTAATCCTGGAAGTGTTTAACCCCACCGTCACCTCAGCAATCGTTCTCACTATCCCAATTTGGTAACTCCCGGGGGTAATATTTCCCAGGAATATGCACGGTCGTTTCACGAAAAGCGTATAGCCCGGGTTTAACTTCCTACCCCTGAGCAGAGTTATTTTTCCCCCAGGAATGAGCTATTTTCCGGGTAACTCCCGGGGAGTTTTTGTTTTTCGTAGTGTGACAAGATCGACCAAAAGTTCTCGGAAATTTCCCGGGAAAGGCCGATATTGTGAAGGGGGCTTTATAGTGAAACAATAAATTAGCCAGCCCTCGAACCAATCAATACACAAACTGCGGCAGCCTCTGAGAAAAATCTATAGTGTATCGTTGGAGCTGTCGTAACAACTTCAACGACTGAAACAGCGAGTTATTTACACGGCTGGGTCTATTTTTAACACAACATCAACAATTCTTTGGGGAATTTTTCAAAGCGCTACCGTATAGACTTCTGACGATATTAAAAATGTCAGTTCAAGATCGCTTGCTGCTTCCGGTGGTTGAATGGATGACCCAGTAAAAGGGAATGAGAACCTGTTGATGTTAATAGAGTAGTGGACAAAAGGCATGGCATGTTGGGAGGACAGGCGTAGCGCGAGTGGGAATATAACGTCAACATTGTGCAAAGTATTTAATTAAGAGTGAACGGACACCAGTCGCAAGAATGATGTATAATAAGGAGAGGCTTGCATCTTACATTATTTTGTTGGCCAAAAAAAAATGAAGAAAACAAAAACACATTAAGATGTGTGCCGCTATACAGATAATCCAGAAAGGCTAGATAGCCACCAGAAAGTATCTTAAAGGCAGGGGGCACTATTGGTATTTACTCAAATAATTTTTAGCAAAAAAAAAGGTGTTGATAGCATAAAACATTGTGAAAAACGGCTCCCTCTGAAGTAACGTAGGTTTCGAGAAATAAGTAATTTTCCACGATTTTGATTTCGAGACCTCAGAATAAATTTGTAGGTCTCAAAATCAAGCATCTAAAAGCACACAATTTCGTGTGACAATGTGTTTTTTTTCGTTCATTATTATCTTTATATCTCGCAACTTCGACAACCAATTGAGTTTAATTTTCACAGATTTGTTATTTTATGCATATGTTGAGATACACCAAGTGAGAAGACTGGTCTTTGACAATTTACCAATAGTGTCCAGTGTCTTTAAGCCGCAATCTTTTGTATTCTTTTTATCAGATTTTGGTGAACTAATTCTGTGGTACTCGATCATGGGTAATTTTGTGCTATAGTTCCATTGCCATATTATCTATATTTGGTTTCTGTTTTCTGTTGTGTGCATTTGAAATAATGTCTTAATTATCAAAATATTATATTTGTAAATATTCGTAGCTGTACAAAAATTGTCTTAATTCGGCCTCTGGCTGTGAAGACTTTGTTATAAATAAACTGTTGCGAGTCGGATTAATTTAATTTGGACTATTGAGGGCGCTTTGCTTAGCAACGCCACTCGGGATCAAGATCTAGTCAATTGTTACGAGTCAGTTTTGGAGCAGTGAAATTATCTTTTGTGTTTAGATTTTTGAAGGACCCTGGATCCCAAACCAGCGGTAAGCAGACATTTTAGGCATTGCTAATTTATCATTGTTGGGTTTGCTGTAATTATTAGTTTTGGGAGGTAATTCTTGGGGTTTAATGGGGTACGTTTATCTTGGGATAGTTTCGTACTTTTGTGTAATCTAGGTCATGTCATTACCTGTGCGTTTCATGTACGTGTACGTTGGGCTAGGTGGACTAGGGACATTTTTGTGGGTTCGCTTCCCAGTTTTCATAGGTTTGAGGGAGGGTTCCTGTAATGGGTTTATTGTTAGTAGTTATTTCCATGTCAGGTTTGCTTGGTGAATAATAGGGCCTGTTTTATATAACTTTAGTTGAGCTGTAGGTTACAGCGCCCTCTCGTGGTCAGTTTATGAAGTTCCCAGTTTTTCCTGTTGTTGTTAAAGGTGTTTTGAAGTTGTTAGACAAATATTGTTTATTTGTTTTCTGTGTTTTGACCCTAGTTGACGTGCAAGGCAGTTGTATTGTGCAAGGCACTTGTATAGAGCAATTGTATGTTGGAGAAGTGGAACAATAAAGAAAGAACTCAGAATTAAAATGTTGTTTCAATCAACCGACGTTACAGTCAACGCTGTGGTACACCCAAGGTCAGTGAACAAGAGATAATTTGAAGATAAAATTTGGTGAAGAAGAGAAGATAATGGAAGCCCTTCATGGTATAGAAGCCAAGGCTCAGGCTATGGCTACTCGGGCCAGAGTGAAGCAAGTGATGGAGCTTAGGAGAGAGACAGCCAATGCACTCATCGACATGAAAGAAAGCATACAACCATTGCTGCTTACCTTGCCACCAAGAGTAGATGAAGTAAGAGCTAGACACTCCAGATGGCTTCAAGAATAATATGAGATATTTCTAAGTCAACATGACGAGTACATAGCACTAGTTCCAGAAGACCAGAGGCCAACAGTACAGTCAGAACTACAGCCCGAGCTCAACAGTCTTCGAGAATTCAAGAACACATTAGATCAGTGGCTAGTATATCACACCCGTCAACCCGATAGAGACAGCATGAGGTCGGTAAGGTCCCGTACTTCTCGTTCAGCGGGAAGCCGTATTTCCAGTTCCTTATCGATAGCCAGAGCGATAGAGCATCAGAAGACTGCAGAGCTGTTAGCCAGATCTAGAGCACTCCAAGAGAAAGGAAAGTTGGAGGAAGAAAAGCTCCAGTTTGAAGCAAGAAAGAGAGAAGAGGAATTGAGAATTAAGCAGAAAGAAGAAGCATTTGAACTAAGAACCGAATTGCAGGTATCAAGTGCTAAGGCTGCAATCCTCGACGAATTGGAGCAGAGTGAAATTCGAGACGAGCAAAACTTGAGCGGCTTTCCCCTTCCCCCCTTTGGACTACACTCACCAGTGGGTGCGGCCTTCAGCCCCGCTGCACCAGTGTTTGCCCCAGAAGCACAAGGTTTAGACCCCAACAGCTTGACCGATGAACACATCGAAAAGAAGCCCTCCAATCAGGCCTTTTTGCAAGAAACCAAGGAGCCACAAATTGAAAGCGCAACTGAGGCAAACAAAACTAAGCAGGAGGATCAAGTCTCTATTGAATCAACCATATCCATAGCCAAACATCTCGTCAATGAAATCCGAAAGCCAAACTCTGACCTTACAAAATTTAAAGGAGATCCCTTGGAGTACAAGCGATTCATACGGCAGTTTAAGGCCAGAGTTGTTGCCAACACTGTTGATGAGGACGAACGGATGAATTATTTAGAGCAGTTCACAGAGGGAGAGCCACATAACATCGTTAACGGGTACAGCTGTCTCCCTGCTGAAGTAGGCTATCCTGCCGCCCTTAAGGAAATGGAAAGGCGCTACGGAGATCCGGACCTTCTGGCCAACGCTTACATACAGAGGGCTTTGAGGTGGCCGGAGATAAGACCAGATAACCCAGCCGGACTAGACGCCTTTGCGATATTCCTGGTGGAGTGTAAGAATGCTGTTCACTCCATAAATGCAGCAAGGGTTCTGGAGTATTCAGAGAACATCAAGCGTCTTGTGTCGAAACTCCCTTTCTATCTTCACGACAGATGGCGAAATGTAGTCTCGAACAAGAAAGAGAACAACGAGCCAGTGACCTTCACTCATCTGGTAGATCTTGTCCAAAAGGAGGCCAGGAAGGCTACAGATCCAGTGTATGGACGGTTTGCTCTGGGAGGCAAGCCCAAGGACGACAAAACAGGACATCCAAAGCTACCCATCAGAAAGTTTGGATGCGCCTCCACAGCAAATGAGTTTGATAACAACGTCAGGGATGAGAAACATGACGGTGCACACACAGGCCCCAAGTTTGCCGATATAGCAAGTTCAAAGCCCTGCAGTTTCTGTCAAGGACCTGGTCACGCAATGTCGGAATGCCGAAAGCTGGGAGCCAAATCACTAACAGACAGGTTGCAGTTTCTGAAGTCCAAGGGACTTTGCTTTGGTTGCCTGAAGTATGGTCATCTGAGCCGACGTTGCAGAGCAAGAGCCAAGTGCAAGGAGTGCAACGCCACGCACCCGACACTACTTCACAGAGAACGGGAACAACAAGACAACCAAGACTCCCCACGGCTCGACACCCCCAAGACCAATGACCAGGGGAACTCCTGTTCCACTAACATGTCATCAGGCATGGACAGGGCCAGATCCCAGATGGGAGCCGGAGCAGGTCTTTGCACCATGGCAGTCATACCAGTAAGAGTCAGATCCCCAACCACCCATACCTACGCATTCCTTGACCCCGGCAGTAATGTAACCTTCTGCACCGAGAACCTTGCCCAACAGCTTGGAGTAACTGGCAAGGCCACTACCATGGAATTGCACACCATGGGACAGTCCCAGAAGTTCACCACACACCGTATTTCAGGACTGGAGGTGTGTGGACTGGACAATGGTTCTACAGTTGAGCTTCCTTTGGTCTACACTAAACCCAAGATGCCTGTCACCAGAGATCTTATGCCAACCCAAGAGGACATTGATAGGTACGAGCACCTTAGAGAGATTGAACTTCCTGTAATTCAGGCCGAGGTGGGGATGCTAATAGGCAATAACGTCCCAGCTGCCTATACGCCACAAGAACTGAGAACAGGACAAGAAAACGAGCCCCATGGAGCCAGATCAGTGCTTGGATGGATCATATGGGGCATGGTCAGAGGTAGGGAAGAGCCCTGCCACCTTTCCAACCTGCAACTAGCCAGAGAAGAAGCAGGACAACTTCAGAGGTTGGAGAACATGGTGAGAGCGTCCATAGACATGGACTTTCCAGAGCGCCTGGTTGACAGTAAGAAGGAACCTTCCGTTGAAGATAAGCAATTTGAAGAAATTATTGGAACAACTCTGAAGTTGGTGGGAGACCACTACCAGTGTGACTTGCCCTTTCGCGAGCCAGCATGCAAGCTTGAGGACAACAGATTTCATGCCATGGACCGTCTGATGTCCTTTAAGAAGAAGCTAAGAAACAACCCGACGTTCAATCAAGACTATGTGACCTTCATGAGCTCACTAATGGAGAAAGGGTATGCCGAGAAGGTCACTGATGCCCCCGAAGATAACAGAGAACGAGTTGGTCGATGGTACATGCCCCATCATGGCATCTACAACCCCACCAAACCAGGCAAGATAAGAGTTGTGTTTGATTGTTCGGCAAAGACTAGAGGAGTCTCCCTAAACGATGTACTCCTCCCAGGACCGATCCTCACGAACAAGGTAGTAGATGTTCTGCTTCGCTTCAGACAGCAACCAGTTGGCCTAATGGGAGACATTGAGGGCATGTTCTTCCAAGTAAGGGTCTCTGAACGCCACAGAGACTTTCTACGATACCTGTGGTTTCCAGAGGGAGACACATCTAGACCACCAGAGACCTACCGTCTGAAGGCACACCCCTTTGGTGCCGTATCGTCGCCATCTTGCGCTTCTTCAGCTTTGCGTAAGTGTGCAACAGACAACGAACATCAAGAGATCTTGAGAAAATTCTACGTCGATGACTATCTCTGTGCCAGTTTTGATGTCACGGAAGCGATTGAAACCAGGAAGATTGTGAAGGAGGTGTGCCGCCGCGGGGGATTCAACCTTCATAAGTGGGTGAGCAATAGTAAGGCAGTGAACGACTCCATTCCTCCAGAGGAGAGATCAAAGTCACAACAGCTGAACACTGAAAGCATCGACCCGCCCCAATCAGAGCGGGCATTGGGAGTGTTCTGGAATACAGTGGAGGATAACTTTGGGTTTAAGGTGAACCTGAAGCACCGTCCAGCTACTCGCAGAGGCATTTTATCCGTCATCAGCAGTGTCTTCGACCCATTAGGACTAGCTGGCCCATTCATCCTTCCAGCTAGAATTATGCTGCAGCGTCTCTGTAAGCAAGACCTCGAATGGGACAAGGAGATTGGAGAAAGGGAAACGGTTGCATGGAACCAGTGGCTGCTGGATATCGTCAAGCTGGAGCAAATGTCAATACCAAGAAGTGTGCGACCAAGCGACTTTGTAGACGTTGCGACCTGCCAACTCCATGCCTTTTCCGATGCTTCTGACGAAGGCTACGGCATTGCCATATACACACGACATGAGGACAGTTCAGGCAGAGTCTTTTGCAATCTGCTAATGGGAAAATCTAGAGTGGCCCCTCTCAAGAAAGTCACTACCCCAAGGATGGAGTTAACCGCAGCCAGTCTTTCAGTGAAGTTTATCGCACTAATTACTTCAGCAATGGAGCTACACTTCAATGTGTTCTACTGGACAGATAGTACCTCCGTCTTGAGATACATTGCCAACAAGACCACAAGATTCCACACCTTTGTGGCAAACCGTATCACTACCATTCAAGAGGGCTCCCGTATTGAGCAGTGGCGGCACGTTCCGACTTTGAAGAATCCAGCAGATATAGCCTCAAGAGGAATTAGTCCGAAGGTAGACCCTACACTCTGGTTTCACGGGCCAGCCTTTCTTTGGGAGCCGGAATCCAAATGGCCAAAGACAGACATCATCAAGGAGTTGCCTGCAAAGGACCCAGAGGTCAAGCGAGTTCACGCCACAACTCTCAAGTTCCACGAAGGTTCCGCGTTCTTGGACCAGTGGATAAGTCAGTTCTCATCCTGGAGGAAACTAAATACAATGGTAGCATGGCTGATGCGAGCACAGGGGCTCTTCAAGCAGCGCCAGCTATCCAGAGTTGAGCCAAAGGCAGCAGTGCAAAGTGAGACTGAGAGTCTTAATCCCCTCACCGTGGACGAATTGGAGACAGCAGGCACCGAGATCATCAAATATGTCCAGCAGAGCTGCGCCCTTACTGAGTCAGTGAGAAAGCTTTACCCTGTGTTGGACGAAGTTGGAGTACTAAGAGTTGGCGGCCGGCTCAGGCACTCAAAGCTGCCAGTAGACATCAAGCATCCAGTAATCCTCCCTAAGGACTCTCACGTGTCAAGGTTGATACTTATTGCAGCCCATCAGAGAGTTGGACATCTCGGAGCCAGCAGCACAATCACTGAATTGAGACGCAAGTACTGGATACCAAGGGCCAGTCTATTGGTGCGCAGCATCATTGCAAGGTGTGTGCCATGTCGTAGATATCGCGGTCGTCTTCAGATACAGAAAATGGCAGACTTACCCGAAGAGCGTTTGGAACCAGACCAGCCAGCCTTTACAAGGTCAGGTGTCGACTACTTTGGGCCATTCGAAATTAAGCGAGGTAGAAGCGTTCTGAAACGCTACGGCGTGATCTTCACCTGCATGGCTAGCCGCGCCGTCCATCTGGAAGTTGCTCAAGACCTCTCTGCCGACTCTTGCATCAACGCAGTGCGAAGATTTGCTGCTCGACGAACCGTCAAGTTTATGAGATCTGACAATGGAACTAACTTGGTAGGTGCGGAGCGAGAGATGCGGGAAGATATTGAGAAGTGGAATCAAGGGATGATCGACTCCAGTTTGAAGCAGTTGGGTATACAATGGGAGTTCAACTGCCCTCTAGCTTCCCACCACGGTGGAGCCTGGGAAAGGCTCATACGCATTACACGGAAGGTACTGTATGGAGTTATGAAGGAACAGCCAATCAAGCTGGATGACGAAGGCCTTCAGACACTGTTCTGTGAAGTCGAGGACATCCTTAACAGCAGACCGATCACCACAACGTCTAACAGCCATGACGATGAAGAGGCACTGACACCCAACCATCTGTTGCGGCCACACTCCAATAAGCGCTTACCCCCTGGCATCTTCGTCAAGGAAGACCTGTACCTGAGGAAGAAGTGGCGACAAGTCCAGTACCTGACCAATGTCTTTTGGAGAAGATGGAGCCGCGAATATCTGGTAAGGCTTCAAGAGCGTCAGAAATGGACACGGGAAACCCGGAACATCAAGGTTGGAGACGTGGTTCTAGTTGCGGACAGCAATCTTGTGCGGAACAGATGGCCCATGGGGCGAGTCCTTGTGGCTAGTCCAAGTGAAGACGGCTGTGTGAGAAGTGTGACAGTGCGCATAGGATCATCAGAACTGAGAAGACCAATCACTAAGCTGTGCCTCTTACTGGAAGCGGACAATTAGGAACGGACTGTTGTTTACAGTAACTTTAACCAGTGCTCTATTTGGATTGTTTAGTGGATTTTGGTATGAGTCTCTTAGTTTTGTTAATTGCTCTTACCTGTTGGTTCCGCAATTAGGGAGCCGGGATGTTGCGAGTCGGATTAATTTAATTTGGACTATTGAGGGCGCTTTGCTTAGCAACGCCACTCGGGATCAAGATCTAGTCAATTGTTACGAGTCAGTTTTGGAGCAGTGAAATTATCTTTTGTGTTTAGATTTTTGAAGGACCCTGGATCCCAAACCAGCGGTAAGCAGACATTTTAGGCATTGCTAATTTGTCATTGTTGGGTTTGCTGTAATTATTGGTTTTGGGAGGTAATACTTGGGGTTTAATGGGGTACGTTTATTTTGGAATAGTTTCGTACTTTTGTGTAATCTAGGTCATGTCATTACCTGTGCGTTTCATGTACGTGTACGTTGGGCTAGGTGGACTAGGGACATTTTTGTGGGTTCGCTTCCCAGTTTTCATAGGTTTGAGGGAGGGTTCCTGTAATGGGTTTATTGTTAGTAGTTATTTCCATGTCAGGTTTGCTTGGTGAATAATAGGGCCTGTTTTATATAACTTTAGTTGAGCTGTAGGTTACAGCGCCCTCTCGTGGTCAGTTTATGAAGTTCCCAGTTTTTCCTGTTGTTGTTACTATCAAAGCCTCATTCTCTGTGGCTAGGTTCAAAATATCTCATACAAATTTCCTTATTTCCCATTATGTAACATAGTTTCTATACCAATATTCTCAATGGGGATTTTCCTCACTTTGTCATTGTCATTTTCTCGAGTAGTTTGTATGTATGTCTGTTTGTCTGTCCGTCTGTCTGTCCGTCCGTCTGTCTGTCTGTCTGTTTCGTCTTTGTATTGTCCTAAGCATGTACCTTTAGTTTATGTCATTTGTTATGTAAAGGCAAGCCGCTACAAGCTACCTGGCTTATTTAGGGCCTTGCCTCCAAATGTGAATCTACTTGCCAGGTAGAGTTTGTTCATAGAGAACTGTCTTTCTTTACTCTACTATAGCGGAGTATATCATCGGATGATCGGGAGACTGTTCAGTTCTGAAACAAACCGTCCTGCTTTGTTTGTACTACTATACCTTCCTTCGGGTTACAAACTATAATGAGCGATAGTATTACATTGTACGGGCACATGTTGTTAATGGCCAATAGGGGTATTACCCTCCTCTAGTTAGACAGATGTTTTGAAAACTTTAGAAAATTTACTTAACATTCAGAAATGTATGATATCTTAACTCCAAAATTTTCTCAAAACGCACCCCGGATTTGCATTTAACAATCAAACAATTCTCCAAAATTTACAGAAAAAATAAGATTTTAAGCCAGCATTTTAAAATTGTCAATGACGAATAAAGGCACTTGACACGTTTGGTTATTGTCAAGAGACCAGTATGCTAAACTTGTATATCCCAACATTTGTTTAAAATAAAAAATTTGTGAAAATTTGGGATCAAGGTCATTGAATTTGCAAGAGAATAATAAAAGAATAAACAGCCCCTAGTTCGAATCCTATGTACATAGGATTCGAACTGCCTCTAGCTGCCGGGCAACCTCGGTAGTCTAGTTGGTAAGATACTGCTCTAGAATCGCAAGGGTCGTGGGTTCGAATCCCACCCGAGTAACATGCCTGTGATTTTTTTTCACAGGACTCGGGAAAGTACTGAGTATACAGTGCTAACACACATCGGTGTATGGGTAAAAAAAAAAAAAAAAATATTCTTTATCCCCGATGCAAATTTAACATCTATTATAATAAAAGAATAAACAGCCCTTATTGCATTATTTTGCGTGCTTTGAGATTCAAAGAGGGAGCCGTTTCCCACAATGTTGTATACTACCAACAGCTCTCCGTTGCTCGTTACCAAGTAAGTTTTTATGCTAACAACTATTTTAGGTAATTACCAGAAGTGTCCAGTGCCGTTAAAGCTCAAATTTATTTAAAACAAAACTAAAACGGCGAATCTACCATGGCTCGCTGCTGTATGATACGACGGATTTTACGCATCTGAAACAGGAGTGATTGGCATGTGCTGTGTTGCTTTTCGTCGTATCTAAAAAAAATATTGCGCATATAGGAAAAACAAGTATTGGGGCTTTTAAATAGCTATTTACAATAATATTGATGAAATGTGGCTGAGGCAAATTTTGAACTTTACAACTTAGTGAATTTGAATGATCTTAATATTGACCGGTATTTGTTTAAAAACACTGGACACTATTGGTAATGTCAAAGACTAGTCTTCTTACTTGTGTAGCTCAACATATATATAAAATAACAAGATTTGAGCTCAATTAGTCGTCGAAGTTGCGAGATAATAATGAAAGAAAAAACACCTTTTTGCATAGCCCGGACACGATTGCATATGCAAAAGTGTCCGAAGCGGACAGTATTGCATGGCGGACACAATTGCATCTGACACCGGCACAACAGGCTAGATTAAGGAACACACGCATTGTCAAGTATTGTTTGAGATTACGATGCAGGGGCAGGGGTGGGGTAGTTGGAATTATTCAACTAGGTATTTACATGTTGTGTTATCTCCGTCGATAAGTGTGTTGTTGTTTTTTGTATGGTATTATGCTACAAGGTATTTCAAGTATGGTCCTGCCCGCCTTCCCCTTTATTTATTTTAACCACTGCATTTCTGGTATTTATTTTCTATTGCTTTGGAATGTCCAGTTTGCCTGCGTACCAACGTTAGTGGGCGTTGGCTGCTTAATATATTGTTGCAGCGAACACCTTAAGCTCATTTCTGTTCCTGATTCCGTTGTGTTCTGTTCGAGTTTATTTTAGTTCTACTCAGACATGTAATTTTCCGTAACCATCTCCTGTAAGTAGCCTTATTTTGTTTACAACTGTGTTATACCTGGCATTTACTTCCCTTGTGTATAAATATCTTTATTTAAACCTTCCCAGACAAAACTTTCCTTATGTAAATATTCCCATGTTCGAAATATTCGGTGAGATGCCTTGTTTCCTGTTTTCCCTATAAATCACCGTTGAGCCAACTCACTCGGTCCCCTTGTACGGCTCACAGCCTCTGGAGTTAATTTCTCGTGTTATTCATTTTTTGGCTAATTCATTCGGTATATATTAAATTGCTTGGAATACTAGCTTCTTAGTGTATAAACCCCCCGTTGTTTCCTGTTTATTTATTGTTGGTTCATGGTTTTAACCAGAATACCAGTGAACGCCCCAGAATACCGCAGAACATTTACCATGTGCACGGACGTATAGTGTTGAGTTTCTCCCGGCAATGATGTAAGTTTAGTAAATATATTAGTTATCTCACTGTTGTAATTTAAACGCCAGATTTGTCTTTGTAGTGTCTTATATTCAAGTTTCACTCGATATCAGTCCTCAGTCATTGCTTGTTTTATTGCTGTATCTCGTTCTGCATTTAAAGTTGTTTTCGTTAGACTGATACGGTTCACCTTTGTCTCCCATCTCTTAATTGTTTAATAATGTGCATTTTCGTGTTACTTAATAAGCTATTAATGTATTTGTTAAAACAAAAGAAATGTTGTCCGAACGATATCTCAAGAAGGACTTGGTGTATCAACTCCAAACTTGGTTTGTGGATTGGTCATGGGATCCCCCAGAAGCAAATGTTTTTGGACCCCCTCAGATAAATATTAGGCTCATTATGGCTAAAACAAAAGAAATGTTGTCCGAAAGATATCTCACGAGGGACTTTTTTATTTTATTATTCAATCATAACTGTTTATTTATAGGCTACGCTTTATTATAAATATTAAGAAAAAAAAATAATAATAAATAAATAAATAAATAAAAAAAACATGTTTTTTTTTATTTCATACATAATATGCACTTACAATAACTCACGAACAAACAAACCAAAATTAGAGGACAAAACATAAAAAACCATATCAAGAAATAATGAATAATTAATTAAACCGTTAACCTCCACTTTGTGTTAAACTTTTGCATAGTGTTTGAGCTAGTCGCAATCTTTCTAACTAATTCATAGTTAAATTTTACTAAATTAACAACAGAATGAAAGTTAGGCCTTTGTTGATTAAACCTGCTTCTGAATATCATCTTCTCTGTTAATAAAATGCAAAGGTTAAATAAAAGATCTGGCTGGTCAGTGTTTTGACCAAACAGAATGGATTTAAAATTTAAAGTAATTTCCTCTCAATTGCGACAAACCTTTCCGCCAATTCTCAAACTGTTTCCAAATAGGCTGCGTATATTTACAATAACCAAATAAATGTTTCATTGTCTCTGGAAACTTAGAGCAAAAGGAGCAAGCATCACTATTAGTAACTTTCATCTTAGATAATCTAACATTAGTCATTAAACAATCCATATTAATTTTATATTGAACAATTCTCGTACTGACTTCCATACTACACCGATAGGGCAGGTAATAGATGTTTTTCCATTCATCCTTCATAATACCGAACTCCTGATTAAATTTGGCCTGAGCAGTTGGGTGAATGAATATCCTAGAAGTAAACACTTTACGGATACCTTTTGTAGAAGGATTTGCTCTTAAACTACCTGCAAGGCTTGTTCCATTAACAAGCCCAGAAAGACCATGGGCGTTGCATATTATTCCAAGAGGGACTTGATGTATATTAACTCCAAACTTGGTTTGTGGATTGGCCATGGGATCCTCTAGACGCCTATTGTTTTTGTATCCCTTCAGTTAAATATTAAGCTCGGAACAAAATAAATGTTGTCCGAGCGATATCTCAAGAAGGACTTGGCGTATCAACTCCAAACTTGGTTTGTGGATTGGTCATGGGATACCCCAGAAGCCTATGGAAGTTTTTGGACCCCCTCAGATAAATATTAGGCTCGTTATGGCTAAAACAAAAGAAATAATGTCCGAAAGATATCTCAAGAGGGACTTGGTGTATTAACTCCAAACTTGGTTTGTGGATTGGTCATGGGATACCCCAGAAGCCTATGGAAGTTTTTGGACCCCCAGATAAATATTAGGCTCGTTATGGCTTAAACAAAAGAAATGTTGTCCGAAAGATATCTCAAGAGGGACTTGGTGTATTAACTCCAAACTTGGTTTGTGGATTGGTCATGGGATCCTCTATTTTGGATCCATTCAGATAAATATTAAGCACGGAACAAAATAAATGTTGTCCGAGCGACATCTCAAGAAGGACTTGGCGTATCAACTCCAAACTTGGTTTTGGATTGGTCATGCGATCCCCTAGACGCCTGTTGTTTTTGGACCCCCCCCCCCCCCTCAAATAAATATTAAGCTCATTTTGGTTAAAACAATAACTCAAAAAGGACTTTGTGTGTAACAACTCCTATCTCAGCGGGGCATTGGTGTTGTCAACACACCATTCTTGTTATTATAGTTTCACCCGTGTTAGTTATACACTGAGTGCAAATAAATGGGAAAGCTCCTTTGTACCGTGCATTTGTTCGGTAGAAACAAAACAGCTCTTAGTTTTTGTCCAAATGTAATTATTGTCAACGTTGTGGTAGACAACACCTCGTCCCTGTTAGTTAACTTAAGCCTTTCTTTTCCATATCCCCTTCAAACATTGTGTGTGTACCTTTTCTGATGATATTCAGATGTGTGTATGGGGCCTAATAACAATCCAGTTGCTCTCATAGTTTAGATGCCAGTAAAGTTACTGATCCAGTTATTTCTACTTAATGGATTATGTGGCTGTACAGGTTGATCCGACTTATGGACGTGTTGAATATGGATATTGAAGTCTTTCTGTTTTCCTTGTAATAATCTGTACGTGTAATTCATACTGTTGACTTAATGTAATTTTTATTGTCATTTCTTTTGTAGAACCACAACGGGTAAAGTTCACATAAAGCTCGCTGGTTAGAGATGATTAAAGGCAGTGGACACTATTGGTAATTACTCAAAATAACTATCAGCATAAAACCTCACTTTGGAACGAGTAATGGGGAGAGGTTGATAGTATAACACATTGTGAGCATCTGGAAGCACACAACTTCGTGTGACAATGGTGTTTTTCTTTCATCTCGTAACTCCGACGACCAATTATTGAGCTCAAATTTTCACAGGTTTGCTATTTTATGCATATGTTGAAATACACCAAGTGAGAAGACTGGTCTTTGACAACTACCAATAGTGTCCAGTGTCTTGAAACACCCTGAATTGACATCATAACACACATTTACGTGAATATTTACGTAAATGTTTTTTACCCCGATTCGAAGGTCAAAATAGGGTCTTTTATTTTCGATGTCAGAGATATTAAAAGCTTCAAAACAATACAACCATAATGAATTTATGACAAGATTAAGGAGACAAAGACAAATCAACTTTTGAGCTTTCTAAAGACGGTTCCAAACGTTTTTTTTTTTTTTTTTTTTTTTTTTTTTTTTGACATGATGAAGTCAGCAATGAAATATCCACAGGAAATTACGGTAGTGCCCCAAAGAAAGATTCCACCACTACGCCGATCAGACCGTTCAGACCATGTAATAGGATACGAGTTGTTATTAATTTTTACCCATCCTTGCTTAGCAATTTGGCCACTGAGGCATCAAGAAATTTTAATTTCCTGATAGATAATTAGCCTTTCCAACATCTTTATTATAGATTCCTAACCTAAGATCATTTTCCCCGCAAATTGTTTTGGCCGAAAGTAACTCTTTTGTTTAAGTAATGGGTAGTCATTATTCACTAAAGGGGTACAGTTTTTTTTTAATAAGGTAGCATACAAAAACAAGGAAATACTATAAATTAGACCTTGACTCATACTGGCGTCCCTTATTTTTCTCATCAAATAATAACAACGAAAGTAGGGCAGCTTTAATTAAGGCTGTGATATAACAATGGTAAGAGTGACAATGATCACAGATTTGCATGCAACGAACGAGGTTTGAAGTTGGTCATGGAGGAAAACTTCCCTGGAAATATTTTGAAAATTACTGCAGCGCTGTAACGATGTTACGTCTCTGAAACATACCGTTGATCCGCTTTGACAACAAACCAAAACGAAGACAGAAATTTCTGATTTCGTTCCAAAAACTGTTGGTCTTTCTTGTAACTTCTCTTTCCCACCCAAACGTTGTACACTACAGCTTCTATCCGATCGGAATGAGGACAAATTGCCATAAAACAATGTGTTTTAAATAGCCCATGGTTGTTTAACTAAAGCACACACAGATTGTGATATTTTTTGTTTTAACCAACGAGTATTATTGTTAAGTAGGATTTGAAACTTTGCATGGTGGCAAAACGATATGGAAAGGTTTGCTGTGACAACATGTAATGACTATCTCTTAATGAGTTCGGGGTGGGTCTGAATTGAAACCAATTTTGTATGCTGTATCCCTTTTCTCAAAACTGTCCAGAACTGAATATTTCGAGGGCCTACAAAATATTAGTGAGGTGCATCCCTAAGATTCAAAGCTGTGTCGCCCCAACCCGCCCCCTTTAATAATACCATGGTGACGCCCCTGGTAAACACCAACGTAGATCACAAACCAAAGGCCGTCGGCGGTATATTATTTACAATTCTACATGTTAGTTTCACTTTGATGCACACTCTCTTCTATCATGGTTATATTTGCCATTGTTTTGTTCTGATCATTATTTAGAGGCAAGATCGCCTGGTTGAGTTTAAATGACACGCCGCCAGTAGATTATGAAGTAATTCGGTCTCTACATACGTTGTGCTAATTTTAAAGGAAAACCCACCACATAATCAATAATGAACTACAAACGTTTTATTTTATTCGCTATCAATTTTGATCGATATTTGGAGACCATTTTAATGTCAGAGAGAGATTGCTTGATTTGGTTTAAACGACATGTGGACGGCAGTTATGTTGACGTCATATGTTTCTTCATACTTCATGCTCGTTTGAAGAAAAGCAAACAGAATCAATATCGAACTTAAAACTCTGCAACGTGTACGTTTATTATTTTTGGTTTTACCCTTTCACCGATGTATGTAAAGCACTGTATACTCAGTGCTTATATGCAAATTTGAAGAAATTTTGTTGTGGCTTTAATAATTTTAATGTACATGTACATGAATCCAATCAAAATATCCAAGGTAAGAAGTCCCCAAACTTTACAATGTTCCCAATCAAAAAATATTCTCTTTTTAATTATAATGATCTGAATCCACGTTCATCTCCATGGAGAACACAAACTCAAAAATGCATCCTTGTGGAGCATGCTTTTAGTTCATTCCTTTGTTCCTGCACAGTTGGACCTCCATAGACTTTGAACAAAACAAAATAATATCATTAATTATTGTACAGAACCCCAGTCATTAGAATTCCCCTAAAAGTGGAGTCACTGTTTTTTGTCCTTTTGTCACAAGGTCTTCATGATGTGCCTGGGTAAGAAGGCGACTACTTTTTTCAAACCTGGGCCCAATTTCAAAGAGCTGCTAAGCACACAAATTTTGCTTAGCATGAAATTTATTGCTTGATAAAAACAGGATTACCAACCAAATTTCCACGAGATTTTCAGGATAAGCGAACAACAGCCGACTAGTATGCAACAAATGGAAATTTGGTTTGTAATCCTGTGTTTATGTTGGAAAAGATTTCACGCTAAGCAAATGTTTGTTCTTAGCAGCTCATATGAAATTGGGCCCTGTTAAGACTCGATCAGCACAGTTTTCAGCTTTAATGTTTGAATCAGACAAAATAAGATTTCCTACAACCACTGTAACAATAATAAACCGTTCTTTTAAAGCGCATTACACACGGAGTAACAGACTGAGAACTGTTGGCCCTTCGTAAGCCCACATTGGATCCACGTCCAAATTCGACAAAAAATCATCTAAATGTTTAAATTCACGAGACGGCTGGAAACTAAATCTGTTTAAAGCTCATGTATTATCATTAACTGTCTGTTTTCTTATTGTTATGCTCATTGATTTATTTGTTTATTTAATTTTGTTTTTTACATATCCATCAGTTTTGGTATCCATTTATAGGCACACTTATCCAAATAACAGGATGAATTGGGAAAGGGAGCAACGTTCAGTTTCACGTTGAGAGGGAACCTCAAAATGGCAAAAACCCACGCAATAAGGTATAACCCACTGCATTAGAGGCAGTGGACACTACATTCTAAAAACTCCCGGGTCAGAATTGACCGGGATTTGGGTCCCAGGGGGCCAGACACATTTGACCCATTTGACCCGGAATCAGTGTCAATGTGTCCCGGAATCCGAGTCAAAATCCCCGCTTTTAACAAAATTTCTGGTCACAATGACACGGATTCCGGGTCAAACCGACCCAGAAGTGGGTCTGGCCCCAGTGGGACCCAAGTCTGGGTCATGTTTGACCCGGGAGTTGTTAGAGTGTATTGGTTGTTACTCAAAATAATTATTAGCATAAAACCTTACTTGGTAACGATAAATGGGGAGAGGTTGATAGTATAAAACATTGTGAGAAACGGCTGAAGTAAGGTAGTTTTCGAGAAAGAAGCAATTTTCCACGAATTTGATTTCGAGACCTCAGAATTAGAATCTGAGGTCTCGAAATCAAGCATCAGAAAGCACACAACTTCGTGTGACAATGGTGTTTTTTCTTTCATTATTATCTCTCAACTTCGACGACCAATTGAGCTCAGATTTTCACAGGTTTGTTATTATATGCATATGTTGAGGTACACCAAGTGAGAGGACTGGTCTTTGACAATCACCAATAGTGTCCAGTGCCTTTAAAACCCGATCCACAGTATGCAATGAAGGCTCCGGTCTGACTACGATTCGTACCTTGTCTATACCGACTGTTTGGAAGGGGGAAGAGCAACTGAGGGTCTTCATAAAAGCACTTAGTCTTATATTGAAGAAAAAAAATGGGACAAAGTGGTAATTAATCAAAATATAAGTCCCGGGCCTTAGTACAAATCCCTGAGATTATTATTTTCATCTAAAAACTAACAATATACGAACTATTTTTTAAAGGTCACACACCGCAGACGAGAATTTCAACCACAGTAGCACAGTACGCACATTTGTAACTAATACACATTTAAACTCGGACGCAATGTTGTTACAGTGTTTTAACTCAGTCAGAGGCATATTGCGGTGTTTTCTTCAACTGCTGAAGAGTTCAGATGAATAACTAAACTAGGCTTTTCGGCCAAATTTGCATAGTCTAGTGAAGTCGTTTCTGCCTCTCTGTTGTTCACAAATGTATGTGTGCACACGCTCTGATAGTTGTACAGGATGTTCGAAACTTGACAACATTATTATCTCTATCTGGCCCGGTCATGGGGGTTCCAGTATTGTTTAATTTATTTTATTTAATTAGGATTTACAACTGCGTATTGCAATGCACTAAAAATTGATGCAATATTGACTGCCCCTTTAAATTATGTTTGACGCCTTGGACCGGGCAACACTAAGTAATGAGATATATAGGAGCTTCCAAAAATTATAACACTAATATCTCTAACCCGTTCATTGGGGTTCCAGTATTTGTATTTATTTATTTATTTGTTTTTACTTTTTTTATGAGGATTTATCTGCGTATTACAATGCACTATAAATTAATTAAATATTGGACTGCCCCTGGACCGGGTTCCAAACTTTATTATCCCTAGCCCGGTCATGGGGGTTCCATGAAAATATGCAGTGATTATAAACATGCGAAAAAGATGTAATGAAACAGGGTATAGGCGTATATTTAGTTGAGGCAAACAAGGCCATTCTTAATTTATGCAAATTATGCAAAATGTCCCTTACATGTTGTTCGGGAGGGTTTCAAAAGACATTTGCCAAAAAAATAATTCCTATAATGCAACTTTGTCTGGGGAAAAAAATGTATTCAAAGATTTAGTATAGGTGTCTTGTACAGGTTGAAAATAACTGTCTTTTCGGGGGTGTAGCACTTTGAATTATCAACCAACCTTTGTTAGATCTCATGGACATGACGTGTTCAGTAATAAGGCATCATGAAAGTCAGTCAAAACCCGAGGTATTATTTCAATTTTCCTAATCATTGCCTGACAACTTCGAACTACGAGCCTGGCAATAGGTTCAACAACTCAATTCAATTCAAATCGATTGACGGTTAGCACAGTTGTCATGCTTGACATTTGAAAGTTGTTGTTTTCACGCAAAGGTTGGGCAATATTCAACAAGGAACCAGTTACATATTCAGGGTTAATTAAAAGAATACCTTTAAAGAGTTCAATTTGTTGCTTCATCTTTTTAAATAAAAAGCAATATAGCTATAAAAGGTTGAATTTCTGAAAATCCAAGTAAAAACGACCATGACTCGGAAACGTCACAATGTTAATTAATGCAGACAGATATATAAAGTTTGACTTACCGATAACCACAGTGGTAACGAAGCTAACCCACTGCGTGCTGTGCATCTTCCCGTTTCTATCGGCGTCCTAGACACCAGTAAGTTACGCCAAATCCTCCAATGAATGTTCAACGAATAAACTCGGCGCATAGAAAAACAACTACGCGTAGAACTCAAACAGTTTTATTAGTAACTGCGACACACGAAAGACGATTCCTTCCCAGCCAGCAATCTGGCATACTGGAGTCTCGTGGTCTTTTCGAGTACAATCTCTGCTTTGAGCTGACTTTGGGCGTTGCCTTTGAAGAAGCACCGACCAATCAAAAGGCAGCATGAGCGATGGATGAAATTTACCAACAGTGCGGGAAATTCATCGTTACATCGAGTGCAATATTGGCAGGTGACTGCATTTTTTACCAGACAGGTAAGAGTATAAGATTTTGCTCGGCCTCAGCGGCCAGGGCCCAATTTCATGGCTCTGCTTACCGTAAGCACAGAATCGGCGCTTGCGGAAGCAGGGAATTCTGTGCTTACGGCAAGCGTATTTCACGGGTTAGCGGCGAATTTTGACTTCTGCGCGTGCGTACTTCACGTTACTAGGCATTTCTGTATTATTTTGATAATCATCAAAATAGACGTATTTCTCACCACAGTTAATAACCAAAACATCACAAGACAATATATTTAGCATTCCCCTAGTCTTTGTAAAGCTGTTTTTTCTTTGGGTGGTTGTGACTCTAGAAAAAAAGATATGTAGAAAGACGTGATGGACGTGTGGTAATCCTGTAAGCCTGAAGCCTTTTATTAAGCATCTGAAAAGCACAGCAAGATTTACAACAAGGGTGTTTTCTTGTATTATTCTGTTGCAGCTTCGATGACCAATCGAGCCCAAATTTTTAGAGGTTTGT
This sequence comes from Asterias rubens, assembly GCF_902459465.1. Taxonomy (NCBI): domain Eukaryota; kingdom Metazoa; phylum Echinodermata; class Asteroidea; order Forcipulatida; family Asteriidae; genus Asterias; species Asterias rubens. Next base: position 12,620,841 of record NC_047066.1, on the reverse strand, counting down.
GATTTTATGCATTGATTATGTTTAGATGAGAACACTTGTCTTTGACAATTTCCAAAGGAGTCCAGTGCCTATAAAAAAAAACTCCGCATCAATTTCAAGGCCTTGCTTCCAAATAGGGGACATAAATACCCATTAACATTCCCGTACCTTCTTCATGAAAAATCCCCCTACACGCCCAGAACAATAAATTTCCACCCTGTTACATGTAGAAAATCAATATCGGTATGCATAATCAATATTCGTACTTAGTATTCGTACTTAGTAAAACTATCGATTGGACAAAACTGTACTGCCCAAGAGGTGTTCTTTTGGTTCGTGTTATAACTTTCACAAGGACGGTGCAAAAGCAAAGAAGGTAACCGTATCTGGGAACTGTAGTTATACTTTTTGTTTCACAATGTCGACACTCGTCGGGTTTTTGCTTGTAACGGCCGCACTTCTAATATATGTCGACCAGTCGAGCCAGTCGTGTACATCCAATTGGTCGTACATGTCTCGGGACACGGCCGACAAAGGGAAGCGTCTGGCCGGGCACCTTGTTCGTAACGTGACTGGAGTACGTTCCAAGGTGGAATGCCTGAGTTTTTGTCTGAGGCAGGGAAGTGAGTGTGAGTCGATCAACTTCGCCGACAAGCTCGGTATATGCCAGGTCAATGGGGCTACCAGATCGACACATTCAAGTGACCTTGTGGATGATAACGACTTTGACTATTTCGACCCACCTTCAAGTGCTCATTGGCAGGTATTTGTTTTTATTCAACTCGAAGTAGTTATACCCTCATTCTGAAGCTTGTTAAATGCCGTTTGTTTTACCTTTGTCGTATTTATTTTATTATTGCCTTTTTGTAATTGGTGCTGTTGCCCTGGTTTTACTAAATAGTCTTCTATGACACTAGCATCATATTAGAAATGTAGTATCAAGTACGGTATATATATATTATTGTTATTACATATTGTTAAATATATATGCTGTATTTTTTTATAACAACAATTGTGTACAATAGCCCAATCCTAAACTGACCACTGTGGTAGGCCAATTAACCGGTACACTGCTGTTCGGATTCAAATTCCTGGGTTACTACCATTATATAATACGCAGAAAGAAAAACAAGCTGAAAAACTGTGAAGAGGGTAACTTGAAGGCAATTGACACTATTGGTAATTACTCAAAATATTTATTATCATAAACCTCTCTTGATTACGAGTAATGGGGAGCTGTTGATAGTATAAAACATTGTGTGAAACAATGCAATTTTCCACGAATTTGATTTTGAGACCTCAGATTTAGAATTTGAAGTCTCGAAATCAAGCATCTGAAAGCACACAACTTCGTGTGACAAGGGTGTTTTTTTTTCTTTCATTATTATCTCGCAATTTCGATGACCAATTGAGCTCAAATTTTCACAGGTTTGTTATTTTATGCATATGTTGAGATACACCAACTGTGAAGGCTAGTCTTTGACAATTACCAATAGTGTCCAGTGTCTTTAACAAGAAATTTTACACTATTAATTACAAGAATTAGGTAAAATAAGCACATTATAAACTCAAAATGCATGGAGAAAGTCAATTTACATAGATCACCTGATGACTATAGGCTTGGAAGGACACACTCTACAAACTAAATAAACCTCTATTTGTAACATGATCTTACTGCATTGTTCTCCATCTCCAGCTGCAGTATAAAGGCACTGGACACTATTGGCAATTACTCAAAGTAATTGTTAGCATAAAAAATGTACTTGGTTACGAGCACATGAAAGCTGTTGATAGTATAAAACTCGTGAGAAACGGCTCCCTGAAGTATAGAAGTTTCATAGAAAGGGGTAATTTCTAACTGAGATTATGAAATATTTCAGCTGAAGCCTTTTAGTATGCTACGAAAAGCGCACAAAGTAATGCAGCAAGGGTGTTTTTCTTGCATTATTCTCTTGCAAATTCGATGCCCAATAAAGCCACAAATGTCACAGGTTTGTTATTTTATGCTTATGCTGGGATACACCAAGTGAGAATTATGGTCTTTGACAATTAAAAAACGTGTCCAATGCCTTAAGAAACAATTAGTCCAGCAGGAAAAGTATTCATAAGTGCATGCTCTAGTACTGTAAGACATGGGCCTAGCCTGCATTTTGGTTGCAGACCAACCTGATATGTAAAACACTCATACATTGTATTGTATTATAACGCCCAACTTAGTTACATAAGACATTACTTAAGACTGAACTGCACATGCCTTTACCGATCATGCTCAACTCACCTTTGTTATATTCACCGTTAGTGTTTATTGTTGATGGGTGCCAAAAATGCCCTGAAGGGGGCCTGGATTTGTTCGAGATGCACTCGTCAGTGTTATTGAATTGTAAGAAATACAAAGTTTAAAACGCAGCTAGGAGTAGGGTTCTTTTTCAGTTATTCTTATAATATCAAGGGGGTATGATTTTGGCAGCCACGAGAATGACATACGCTCACCGGTAAGTCCCGATATGAACACCGTGGCGTATCGAGGTGGGGGAGGCTGGGGCATTGGTCGACAGCTCACAACCTCTTCTAGGGTCGAAACATCAGGCCACTAACAATGCATTTGTTTGCATTTTTACCACAATCAGTTTGCAAAAGCCATTACAATTTTTCAGGAATTGTTTAGGAGACAGGGAATGCTTTAATTGATTTTTTATTTATATATTATATTATATTTATTTATTTAAATATTTATTAGCATAAAACCTTACTTGGAAACAGGTAATGGGGAGAGGTTGATAGTATAAAACATTGTGAGAAACGGCTCCATCTGAAGTAATGTAGTTTTAGAGAAAGCTGAAGTAATTTTCCACGAATTTGATTTTGAGACCTCAGATTTAGAATTTGAGGTCTCGAAATCAAACATCTGAAAGCACACAACTTCGTGTGACAAGGGCGTTTTTTCTTTCATTATTTTCTCGCAACTTCGACGACTAATTGAGCTCAAATTTTCACAGGTTTGTTATTTTATACATATGTTGAGCTACACCAACTGTGAAAACTAGTCTTTGACAATTACCAATAGTGTCCAATATGTTTTATATACCGCCATTTCATCAAGACCACAACGGTTAAAGTTAAAATTCGTTCGATACGAGAGCTACTCAAAATGTTCTTTACGGTTGCCCATGTGTAATTTTGACACTTGAATTTGTTTCCTCAACAGAATAGTCGGACGTATTCCTGTTCGGACACAGACGTTTGTTTCAACTCGGGATCGTGTACGGAGTTTTGTCATCCACCCTGGTTCCGATGTGAATGCGCAACCGGGTTCTATGGTGAACAGTGCACACTCTGTGAGTACTGCATGTTAATGAAACTCATGGGTCATAAACAAAGTCAAAAAGGAAACTTATTATGAAGATGGAAATATTATGTCTTTTGAAATATGTTTGGAACTATGATGTCCTTAAAAGAAAAACACATAGATCGAGAATTATGATAATACTGATTGTCTTGAGAACAAAAAACATGAGTGTTTTTTTTTCTTCCCCTGTGCACCAAGTAAATGCAAATGCCTCCATGCCCCCCCCCCCATGTCATTTCCTTGGTGCCCTTGAAATGGTCCAGTAGAAGATTAAAAATATCCTCATAGGGTGTCCTTTACCAAGGAGAAAATGCCTTTGTGCCCTTGCCCTTTCAAAAACAACGCATACAGGCTAGGACTAATACAGGCTGGCAACATTATCGCCCCTTCTCGAATCTGTATTGAGATCATGTTATCACTGTCTGCTATAACTCTGCATGTTAACCTTGCATGCTGACATGGCTGACTTAAGGGGTGTATGTTTATAACTAAACTCTCAGTACTCCGCAGATTTTGATTTCTTTAAAAGTCTAACCACTTTTAAGATCCCAACCTACACCATTGTAAATAGCATGGCAACTGTATTTTTACCATTCGGTTGTTTTTTTCGTGTGTTTTTTGTGTTTTGTTTTTTTTCACTGAAACATCCCTCACTAACCAGCTATCCCGGAACTCCCAGAGAATTTGAACGTCAGTTATCTAAAGCCTTGTGTTTCAATAACTACTACTGTATGAAATGAATCATTTGGCTTCCAGAGGGCTTCTTCTGTATACTTGTACAATGGCTGTAAGCAGTGCCCCGTTGTTTATTTGGATTGCTCGATTTGGGTTGAGTTGCAGGGCTAAGTCAGCCCATGGAGCTGAATGTATCACAAAAAATGTCATAATGTAAGCCAGGGGTGGATTTCACAAAGAATTAGGACTATAGTCTTATTTCGAGTTAGGACCAGTTACTCGTCCTAACTTAGGACTATCCATGCAATTAGTATATCTCCAAGGACTAGTCCTAACTCTTTCTGAAATTGACCCCTGTTCATTTATGAACGGCGTCATGTAAAGTTGTTTATACTCTATCAAATAGACAATGTGCTGACATCTTTCTTCTGTAATCTCTTCTATCTGATTGGTAGCCACGTCCTATGACGGAGTTGCTTCATCCTGTTTGGTGTACAAAGACAACGGCCATACCGTAAGTGGCGTGCTGCAAATTAAACCAGACAGTGGCGCAGCCTTCGATGTCTACTGCGACATGGACACTGACGGGGGAGGCTGGGCGGTGTTCCAGCGTCGATATGACGGCTCAGAGGTACGTAAACTTGAAACTGGGATTTAAATTAGGAGATACTTTGAGACGGTAGGTGGCAGCAGACTTACCAGGTCAATCTATTGTTCTCGGTAATTTGCACAAGCTCCGAACTACGTAGACGATGTAAATAATTTACCCAGTAAGTCTACTGCCACCCAGCGTTTCAAAGTCTCCCAAGTGGAACCATGGTTGGTGTCATATAAATATATACATATTAATTTTATATATTGACAGAATTCACATCTCGAATAACACCTGTGTAATTATTTTGGCAAAAATAAGTGAAACTGTTACACCCTTTGGCGTAAACTGTGTTGGTATCCATAGACCTTTTCGCAAATACCGGGGCGCGCGCGTAAAGCTTGGAATTAGGTGCATTGTGGTCTTGCTGGTATTCAAATTTGATCCATATCTATCCCACAATGCACCTCATTCAACAGTCTGCGCTTGCGCATTGGTATTTGCGATAAGGTCTATGTCAACAGCCATGTTGTTATTTTTAAAAATCCAATGTTTTGCAGTGTACTGATGAAAGCTTTGCTAGTTTGTTAATAATGTTGCAACTTTTACATCTCTCCACTTGTTTTCATTTCGATTTCCCCTTGTGCCCCTACCTAACAAATTGCCCTAGTTCGGATGTGGAAGGGGATTCTGGTCAACCACCCCCCAGAGATGATGTCCCCATACGGCCAGAGCTGTGTTTAGAAAGTTGCGACATGGAGGGGCCAGTTTTCTTTGGTCTCCAAATGCAGCACAACCCAATGGGCAAACTAATCTGGCACCCCGTGTTCGCACGTGCGTTTCTTGGGGAACAAAATGGTTTCTAATCGCAAATTGTCGTAAATCTCCCAATATACGGCTCTGCATACGGCGAACTATATATAGCGCCCTCTTTTTGTATCCATCTCCTTCAGCCCATGTTTTGTTTTCCAAATAGGGGACAGGATATCCAGCGTCAAATTTTGCTAGGGCACTGGCGCTGCTTACCACCAAGGCCAAATTTCACGAAGCCTGGTGAGCTTGAAAAGTAGATAATCAGTCTCCCCTTGAAGCTACAACCGTATTGTTAATCTCTATTATTATACAGGAATTCTACCGTGGATGGAGCGACTACGTCAACGGGTTTGGCTCCCTCAGCGGCGAGTATTGGTTAGGCTTGGAGAAGTTATATCGGATCGCCTACACCACGAGGACTCTGCGTGTAGATCTCACTGACTGGTCAAATGGGGCGTACTATGCACAGTACGCGTTCTACGTACACAATTCGAATGATAGGTAAGTTTAAAATTTTGTTATGGACGGGTTGGCCATCTTAGGCCGTGTCAGAATTAGCGGCTACAGCTATGGCTACGGCTAGATTTCCGCGTCATCATGCGTTGAAGTATAGGACGTTCCTAGCAACACACTTAGCAACAGCCGTAGCCGTATCCATTGCCGTCAATTCGGACACGGCCTTAGCCATTGCCGCCCAAGGGATCGAAACCCAACAATTTGAACTTCCTTCTTCTTGAAGCGTATAATACACACCAAAGGTTGTTTTATTTGAACACATCTCAAAGGAGATATTAGAAAATACATTTGATGAATACTAAACGGATAATGCACCGTCGACTCGGTGGCGCACCTGAAGGAGACAGACCACGAGCCAACGTTGAATGTGCCTTAAATATTAGGCTATTACATAACTTTCAACATGAAGGCATTTTAACCTCCACGCAAAAGCAAGGTGCACATAATCACCGTGACCAGTGATCTAGAGCGTGAAACGTGGGCCGGGTGAACGTAAACACAATATGTAAGTGAACAGTACTTTCTTAATTAGTTGACACCAGTAGCCTACCACTTATCAAGGGAAAAAGTAACGTCTGAAACGCTATCAAGGCAAGGAAATAGTATTTGGAGACCCTTGAAAAACACCACGTATGCAGCTTATTTGCATTGCACAAATCGAAATAAGCACATACGAACGTGCACGAAATCGATTGTTATCACTCTTCTAATTCGCCGTGTGAGGGCGTATGTGAACCAAATTCACGTCATAGACCTTTTCGCAAATACCGGGGCGCGCGCGTAAAGCTTGGAATTAGGTGCATTGTGGTCTAGCTGGTATCCAAATTTGATCCATATATATCCCACAATGCACCTCATTCAACAGTCTGCGCTTGCGCATTGGTATTTGCGATAAGGTCTATGGAACAAGTTAACAATAATTTATGGGGGTTTTCATTGCTGTTTGATAATTTTTTTATTTTATTTTTTTTCTTACACAGGTACCGTGGATTCTTCTGGAGTTACAGTGGAAACGCTGGAGACTCCCTCAGTTATCATCACAACAACATGTTTTCAACGTACGACTACGACGGGGACAACTCGGGAAGTAACTGTGCATCGACCTACCACGGAGCCTGGTGGTTCAACTCGTGCCATCATTCCAACCTCAACGGCAAGTACGTCGTTGGGGGCTCGACTGGGGAAACCGCCGTGTCTGCAGTGTGGTCCTCGTTGCACGGGCATAACTACTGCCTCATGCAGACCTACTTGAAAGTGCGATAGTGTGCCTGTACGATATGCTAGACTTGATTCAAGTCCAAATCCCATGCAAGGCGCCTTCGTTGCCTCATAATAATATCGTCATAAAATTACTGTTTTGCGCTCTCTGCATTTCCCATACGGGTCCCCTGTCTTTATCCGTAATGATAAAGACAGCTACTTGCTTTTCAGAACCAATTATTTCATTGGATTCATATCATTTCATTAGGGTAGATTCGTTCCTTCGGCTCGTACTCACAAAATATACATTTTGTCGTCCATTCTCCTTTACAGAATTGATATAGCGGTTAATACGTAAACATGAACTAAACGTAGTGATGTCACACGAAGAAAATATATCAATGCAGAAGCAGATACCTTCTGGTATAAACTTCGGTGAATAAGTAAACAAGAAGTACACTTAGTACTTGAACGTGTTGTACTGAAAGTTGTTTTGTGTGTAAAGTGCTGTGACGGATTGTAATTAATACGGACAAGAAAAAAGTAGTGAGTTTTAGACACCTCATTATACAAAATGCATTAAATTAAGTTATAACAAATACTGATTGGAAAACATGCGTTCTCCTTGAAGGGAGTACGTACGTGGAATGCGTACGTTATGTAATCACTCTTGAAAACTAATTTCAATACAAACGTTTGGTTAAACACGTACAGCAGCTTTTGATATAGTATACAGAATTGGTTCACTTCAACGTAATGTGGTTGCGTACATCAGTTGTTAAAGGCAGTGGACACTATTGGTAATAACTCAAAATAATTATTAGCACAAATCCTTACCGGGTAACGAGTGATTGGGAGCTTTTGGTAGTATAAAACATTGTGCGAAACGGCTCCCTCTAAAGTATTGTAGTTTTCGAGAAAGAAGTAATTTTCCACGAATTTGATTTCGAGACCTCAGATTTAGAATTTGAGGTCTCGAAATCAAGCATCTGAAAGCACACAACTTCTTGTGACAATGTTTTTTTTTCTTTGATGATTATCTCGCAACTTCGACGACCGATTGAGATCAAATTTTCACAGGTTTGTTATTTTATGCATATGTTGAGATACACCAACAGTGAAGGCTAGTCTTTGACAATTACTACCAATAGTGTCCAGTGTCTTTTAGCAAGAAGCGTATCCGCAGTAAATTATCTTTAGATTGTGTATTCCCCCTCTTGGGATTGTTAATCCTGTGTCGACAATGGGCCATATTTTTGACCGCGGGAGGGCGCTCTCAATCACTTCCGGGGGTCATTCATACCCAAAACAGTTAATAAAGATTGGAACACATTGGAACACCACAGACATCTAATCCATCATGGACAATAAGACTTTTAAAGGAGCCGTTAAAATCCACCTCTAAAGCAAATTGAAACAAAATGACAGAACGCCTATTAATTTGTGCAGGGCGAATCGCGTATACCCCTAGACCTTATCGCAAATACCAATGCGCAAGCGCAGACTGTTGAATGAGGTGCATTGTGGGATAGATATGGATCAAATTTGGATACCAGCTAGACCACAATGCACCTAATTCCAAGCTTAACACGCGCGCCCAAGTATTTGCGAAAAGGTCTCTGGAAGTGATAAAAATACTATTTATAGCGCCCTCGCGCGGTCAAAAATAAGGCGCATTATCCGTTCCGGATTTTTGGCGATAGCAAAAAAAACGACCATTTTTAAATAAATATTTTGCAGTTTAAAGCCATTGGACACTTTCGGTAAACAGTTTTGTCCAAGGCCCACACGTCGTGTATCACAACTTATATATAAAATAACAAACCTGTGAAAATTTAGGCTCAATCGGTCATCGGAGTCGGGAGAAAATAACGGGAAAACCCACTCTTGTTTCCGCACGTTTCGCCGTGTTTTTCGAGAATTGATATTTTTTTAATGTTTTCTCAAAAAGTAAAGCATTTCATGGAATAATATTTCAAGAGAAGTCTTTCACCATTACCTTCTGTAAACCCTGTAAGTTATTTGTAAATCTGTGAACTTTTTATTTGTTTTCTGTTCCGAAAGTGTTCAATGGTTTTAATGTAATGTGTAAACAGTCGAACGGTTGCAAACGGCACATTTAAGTTTACATCGCCTTTAAAGGTTGGGTCGTCGTTTTGGTTTAGTCGACGTAGTGGTTATTTATAGACAAAAGTATAAAGGAACATTATACACTAAAAAAAACCGGTTAAAGTTTTAGTTGAATACATGTTTCTAGTGGGGGGGGGGTAATGTACTCCCGTGATAGTTTCATGTTAATTTATGGCAACCATTATAAAGGCATTCTTATGAGTCCAAAGAACCAAAAAATTGATGTTGCCATTTTTTCTGTTGACGTTTAGTGACCTTGACCTGAGGTCAAAGGTCATGGGCCATTTTCACCTAAAAACCTCCTTCCATGCCGGTTTTTCGATACGTTTCAAGGCAATCGAGCATATTCATAACTGGTAAGTCTGGTTGGTCTAGTCAAGTTAAGTCGTCACCCGAACGTGCTCCTATATAGGCCCCGGTAGCCGCCAATTTGGACACGGCCTTAGAATACAAGTAGCCTTTCGTAAAAAAAATTACACAATATTTTGATGGGGTCATAAAAGTATGATGTTACCTTTATTACAGGCCGTATAGCTTAAAGAGAAGGTACACCTTTGGTAGTTGTCAAAGACCAGTCTCCTCACTTGGTGTATCCCAACATAAGCATAAAATAACAAAGCTGTGAAAATTTGAGCTCAAATGGTCATCGGAGTTGCGAGAAAATGAAGACAGAAAAAAAACACCCTTGTTGTACGAATTGTGTGCTTTCAGATAGGATTAAAAGACTTCTAGCTAGAAGTCTTTTATTATTTATAGTGAGAATTACCTCTTTCTCAAAATCTATGCTACTTCAGAGGGAGCCGTTTCTAACAATGTTTTACACCATCAACAGCTCTCCAATGCTCGTTACAAAGTCAGTTTTTAAGTTAATATTTGTTTTGAGTAGTTACCAAATTAAGACTAATTGTATTATTGTAAATAGAGATTAGCTATGTTCTCCCACAATCTCTCTCTTTGGTGTAAATAATGTGACTTTGTGTTTTTAAGCTTTGATTTATAGAGCAGAATCTCATATTTATAGAAAGTAATAAATATCGTTTATTTGCAGTCATTCATTTTGTCAGAATTCGTTTTACTAGAATTTAATGCTTACCACAATTGTGCCCTTTACGTGCAGTAATAATTTCTTAATAAATTGTTTGTGAACAAGAATTGTCCCAAAGCAACATTGTTACTGTACACGTTTTAGTTCTGGCTTGTTTTTGTTGCGATAAAGCCGTTTTCCATTAAAATAGGGGTTGCTCTTTCTTATTCTGAATATCTCGTCGTCGCCCGAAGATTTACTTTGTATGTTGGCCAACTCAACGTGTTTTATTCTAATATACAACGATGCTGTAGGCCTATGTCACACTTGTCAATAAAGTGGTGTAATTCTGACTTATACCACGTGACCAAATTAATCAGTCATAGTTTTCTCAATAAAAAAACACAACAAATTATATCTCATAATGTAAAATTGTAAAAGCCAGTCGATCAAACATAAAACCCCTTGAGATTTTTTATTTTTTTAGTTGAATCATTTTTAATACCCAAAATAGGGCTGCACTGTGCATTTATGAAGCCTAGTCTCTATACGCTGTTGCCTAGCACAAAACAAAAACCACACTAAACAACAATGGTTGGGACTTGAACTTTATCCTTTTAAAAACGGCTATTGGAGCCTATGCGTAGCTCGTTTGGGGGCCTAACTCCAATCCTTAGTCGGTTGTGTTGCAAACATAATGCTTGTATTCGCCATCAAACCATTAGGCCTTTATAGTACACTGGTATTGTAAAGCGTGGTATCGCATTTGTGTATAAGAGCTACTCCAAAATTGTTTCAAAGGATGTCAAAATCTTCTTTCAACTTAGAAATAGTTGATTAATTATTCCTGGCTCGCTTGAGTGATCATCGACTCCAGGGAGAACGTGGATTCCATTCAAAAATTTACATGGCTGCTGGCCAAAGTGCAACAACAAGAACTACGTTTGCTGCATGCAACAAGCGGTAGACCTCGACATTGTTCTTCTTACATGTGATGACTGCACATGATTTTGGCCGCTGAAAAGGTGCAACTACAAGAACCGTTTGCTGAGAGCAACAAGAGGTGCACTCCTCAAACTGGTTCATGTGAAGACTTCTCATGATTACCGTCCACACACCTAGAAAAGGTAAACATTTCTTTAACTGATTTTAAATCATTGGATAAGAGTTATCCCCCAATTATGTTTCCACATTGTTCTAAATATTTGATATACCAAGCGCAGTGCAAATCAAAGGGTATGAAATCTATACGATAAAGTCTATACGCTGACATATTTTGTTATTCCAGATAATTTGTTCTTAAAATTCAAACCACCCATGTTAAAAGCAAAACATACCCTTTGGTTTTTTTGGATCCGTTTGATCATAAACCTTTGAAAATTTCATTTCAAAGGTTGTATTCGTTTTCTAAAAGGCACTGGCCACTAATGTCAAAGACCACAGCATTCTAACTTGTGTATCCCAACATGTGCATTAATAACAAACCTGTGCAAATTTGGTCTCAATTGATCACCCTTGATGCACGAATGTGTGTGCTTTAAGATGCCTAAAAAATACATTGGCCCTTATCAGGCCTAAAGTCTTCTTGAGTGAGAAATTACCTCTTTCTAAAAAACTACGTTACTTCAGAGGGAGCCGTTTCTCACTAAGTGTTATATCAACAGCTCCCATCGCTCGTTACCAAGTAAAGTTTTTATGCTAACAAGTATTTTGAGTAATTAACAATAGTGTCCACTGCATTTAAGCGTGGTACCAAATCAATGTTGTTTGTCCCTTATTCCTCTTGTGGATATTATGTCCTTCAGGAATTGACTAAGAATCATCAAGTGATAGAATCATCCGAAGACGGAAATGAGGCGCATCGATTTTTGCACGTCAGGAAACAAGGTGAGACATTTCACATGTAAGGTCAGTCCTTCATACATTGCCCATCGGTTACCCATATTAAAACACTATTACATTCATTATTGTCATTGTACATTAGTCGTGCACAAGACAGTCAGATTAAAGGAACACGTTGCCTTGGATCGGACGAGTTGGTCTATGAAAAGCTTTTGAAACCGTTTTTTATAAAATGCATATGGTTAGAAAGATGTTTTAAAAGTAGAATATAATGATCCACACAATTATCACTCAAAATTGCACGGTTTTCATTTTACGTCGCGAACTAACACGGTCGGCCATTTTTGGGAGTCAAATGTTTGACTCCCAAAAATGGCCGACCGTGTTTGTCGACGATGTAAAACGAAAACCACGCAATTTCAAGGCATATTTGTGTAGATCATTGTATTCTACTTTTACGACATCTTTCTAACCATACCGATTTTATAAGAAATGGTAACAGAACGCTTTTCAAAGACCAACTCGACAGATCCAAGGCAACAGAGATTAAGTTATTCTTTAGTTAAAATGTTGCGAATCCGAATGCGTCACAATTTCGAAACGAAATTCACACTGAGTTGAGTTGTGTTCAACTCTCTTGCGAATATCAAATAATAATAATAATAATAATAAGACTTGTAATGCGCACATATCCACCCTGCTGGGTGTTCATATCGCAGCGAAAGAGGAGCTGTGACGTCAAATTCACATCAAATTCGCATCGCATTCGCATTCGCAGGAAGTATGAACCGGGCTTAAATCACATTGAACTCAACCCGTGCGAAACATTCGCTGCAAAAATAGCCCTGTGACGTCAAAATTCGTATCGCATTCGCATTCACAGGAATTATAAGCCGGTCTTTATTAAATAGAGATAAAGCATTGCTATTCTTGAGTTAAAATGCCGTAAGTAAATTTTTTGGTTTAATACAAACTGGACTCATGGACCCGTTTTTAGATTATTTGGTGCTCGATATGTGAGCATGGTGTACCTCTCATTATAGCGTGTTCCCTGTGTTCTGTGAATCTCAGGAATTCTTTAGAGGATGGATTTCTGATTTCGAATTCACAGTTCAATACAGGGTGCGTTCGTTTAGCTTCCCTGGGTCGACCCCAGTCTGCCCCGGTACGTTCGAATAGCTTTGTGGAGTGGGTCACTTGAGGGTGACCTGAGGTGCATGCCATCACCACGAGAGGGCGAGTGTGGTCGTTCGATTAGCTCTTGTCAGGGGCTCATCCGAGTGAGCACCGCGGGGTCGACCCAGGGAAGCTAATCGAACGCACCCTCAGAAAAGGGAAATCAGAATGGTCACTAATTATAGGGACATTCTAAAGAGATGGGGTGGTCCACAAGGAAATGTTTGTAAAGGGGGTTCTTACCTTCAGGGACAAAGAAAAGAACACATGTGTATCCAAAGGGATGCAAACATTAGTGTTCAAGAGTGTGATAAATGTAATTGCCAATGGTGTCCATGGCCTTTAAGACAATGTGAGTTGCATCTCTGCAATGTATTATGTATAATGGACTCTGGGGAAATAGTCTCGCATACACACAATACCATGGCTTATAACTGGTACTGGGCATACCCGTTGGTCACAGATTCTGTCTCATCGTTGAAACCAACGACGGACCACTGGTAGTTTTTGATTTGATTTGTTTAAACCGTCCTTTCTTTAAAACGTAATTGCGAATGGTGTCCATGGCCTTGAAGACAATGTGATTTGCATCTCTGCAATGTAAGATGTATGATGGAAATAGTCTCGCATAAACACAATAAAATGGCTTTTAACTGGTACTGGGCAAACCCGTTGGTCACATATTCTGTCTCATCTTTGAAACTAACTTGTACACCTGGTTCTTGTTAAATTTGATTTTCTAAAACCGTTCTTTCTTTTAAAACTAAATTGCCAATGGTGTCCATGGCTTTTAAGAGTGTGATTTGCATCTCTGCAATATGAAATATGTATGATGTACTATGTATAAATAGTCCCGCAACACTGTCTCATACACACAATACCATGGCTTATAACTGGTACTGGGCATACCCGTTGGTCACGGATTCTGTCTCAACGTTGAAACTATAACTAAAGACCACCTGGTTATTTTGATTTGATTTTTTTAAACCCATTCTATCTTTTCACCCCTCCTAGATTTATTCTTCGGAGAGGGGATGAGGATGTTACATGAGAGGATGGCATTGCTTGCGGATAATCCAATGGGAGTGTGCAAGAGAGAAGAATTTAATCACGGGCATGCATTGATGAACGGAAATGGAGGCAGGTGGTTGAAGTGATAAGCTACCGGCTTCATGACGCAATTGTACACCCCCCCCCCCGATCCAAACTCAGTCTAAATTAAAAGCGAAGCCGGTGTTATCACACGCGTGCTACTATGCAAATTACATCATGAATATTCATGTAAAAATTGAATTCGATATAGTGACGCGAGGGTTTCTCATCATGTGGAGACTGGAATGATAAGTGTTGGGTGTGATGTGACAGACCTTGTACATTGTGTCTCATTTTGTCATGGGTGTATGGTGTTGTTTCCGAGCAGAACATAGTCTTTGATGAGAAACAGCAAATCACTAGTAGTAGTAGACTTGATACCGCCGCACAATTCACCTAGAAGGAGTTAGTGAGAAGGGATACAGACGTCGTTGTTCGCTGTTGACTTTTTGATTTGAACACTTTCAATTCTAGCCAGCGTGCACTTTTTGATTGGCAAACATGGTTTCAGGTAGAATCAATTCGGCCTGTACTCAATTCTGGACCAGGACAAAGTCACTCGTCACGGACTGTATCCCTAGGAGGGTTCGTGATGACCTTGAGCCCATCATCCCCGAAGAGGAACGCCAGGCCGTGGCTGCACAGCTCAAGTCACGGCTACGACTCGCCCGTCTCAGCGGCGCGGTGTGCGGCATCGAGTTCTGCTACGCCGCGGAGACCGCCTTCGTGAGCCCGGTGTTGCTGCGCATCGGCATCCCACCCAAATTCATGACCCTGATTTGGTGTCTGAGCCCCATAGTGGGACTGTTCCTCATGCCCCTGCTCGGCTCAGCGAGTGACCGATGTAAGTCCAGCCTGGGCAGGCGGCGGCCGTTCATCATACTCCTCGCTATTGGGGCTGCGCTCGGTCTCCTGCTCGTCCCGTACGGATGGCCTATGGGAAATGTATGCGGCGTTACCGCATATCGCTCAAGTTTCCCTGTTACGAACAGTTTAAGTGAAGTTGATCCAACAAGCATGGTCGGTAACACAACAACGGAGGAGGGTAAAACCCTACATGCAACAACGGGTATACCGATCCGTGATAAACTGATTGAAACTTTAGAGGATTTACTTTCGCCAAACCACGCGTACAATGTGTCTGAAAGTGCCAGCACCAGCAACCAGGAGCCGTATAATAGTGATAATTCCACGGAGTTTCCTTCTATTTCAACGACGGATGCAGTTTACCGTAGCTCGGTCACGCCGAGCGTCCGGGCCTGCGGCATGGCGTTGACGATCGTCGGCGTAATGATGCTCGATTTCAACTGCGATGCGGCCCAATCTCCGGCCCGGGCATACCTGATTGATGTGACTGACCCGGCTGACCACGCCAAGGGACTGGCCACCTTCAGCTTCATGGCCGGGCTGGGTGGCGCCGTCGGCTACACAATCGGCGGCATCCCCTGGGGTCCGACTGCGGACGATGACCCGGTCAGTCTACAGGTCAGAGTGGTGTTCGGAATCGTCCTATGCATATTCATCACGGCTGTGATTCTGACCGTCACAGCTGAACGGGAGAAGACACTCTATGAACTCTACCCTTACGAGAAGAAGCGTAAACTCAAGAACCACAAGGATGAGGACAATAACACCACTATGGAGGGTGATTTCAACGATCATCCAAACAATGATTCAGTTAAGATGGAGATGGACGTAATCAGTCAAAAGATGAAGAGCTACGGATCGCACGCACAGAATCCAGATATTATAACCACCCTCGTTGACAGCGACAAGGACGAGGACCCCCTGACCTCCGAGCCTCACCACGTTGGAAACGGCAGTGTTTCAACCGGCGAGTATGAGGCTATTGAGGCTGATAGTACAGAGGCTATAGGTGACCTCTGTGGCGAGCCTCCTGTAATTACCATGGGCACGTACCTCATGTCTATCATCTTCATGCCTCGGTGCCTCCGAGTCCTCTGCTTTACTCATCTCTTGGGCTGGATGTCGCTCCTGTGTTACTCCCTGTACTTCACGGACTTCGTTGGGCAGGCTATATACGGTGGTAGCCCACTTGCAGCCCCTGGTACCGTGGAGAGGCACCGCTATGCTGAGGGGGTACGGATGGGCTCTTGGGCCATGGCTATGTACTCGATCACTTGCTCTATTTGCTCATATAACGTTGATAAGATCATCGCGAAAGTAGGTAAGTACACAGTTTTACCCTTAACTGTTTGATTGGTGTGAATCCATGTGAAATTATACTAATAATGATAATACAAATATATACATATATCATCATAATATATACATATATATATATAACAAAAAAATAGAAAGCGCAAAAACCGCCTAAAATAACCACTCCAGGCGCTTTACAGATTAAAAGAAGTTAAACAAGTACGCGATAAACACGGCAGCTGTGGCAATCCGCTTCAGAACGCAATGGTTGGGCGGTTCTACGTTCCCCATGATATATTCAGAGAATGAAGATGACGATGAATATATGTACCGAAATATATAAAAACAACTGGAAGCATGAACAGGTATTGCATGAACCCCTTAATAAAACTCAAAAACAAAAAGACATGCCTTATCAGCGCGGAGAGAAAGCAAAAGTAAAGACCAGTTTTTGTGCCGTGCTGAGTCCTTACAGTAAAGACAACAATTTTCAATTGACCTCTAAACTGTTTACCTCGGCTCAACTGTTAGCAAGGGTTTTCCTAAGACCCGTCGAATTGTTCTTTCTCAAAATACCCCCCCCCCCCTCCACCCTACCCCTTTATACTAGTGTAATTCGAACTTGTGATCAGTAATCTTGAAAAGAAAATGGCCCACACCTTTCGTTCGGCAAATAATATGGCCGTTTTCAGGACCGAGGTCATCAAAAATAGGCATACTTCAAGTTGGAAGTCAACAACCCCAGGTGACAAAAATGGGAAATGGTTTGCTCTGCACCTCTTTCATTTTGGCTTTCAAATTATGTCCAGTATAATATAATAATTTGAGGGGCCCTACAAATGATTCATGAAAGCCGACGGTCCGTATAATCATAATAGTGGGTTGGGTTCTCCCTCGTGAATAAATTTGTAGGAAGAACAAAACATTATCTGATAATAAGGGTCGACGGTGTTGTAGAAGAGGGCCGTCCGTTGCTTTAAAGGATTAGGGTACTCTTTCAAAATGTCCATAGATTTACGTTAAACTTACAGGGTTTGAATATAATGATAGTGGTAAGCTTCCCTTCAAATATTACTTACTGAGGTGCTGTAGTTTTTGAGAAATGAGTAAAATAAATGTCATGAAAATACGTTTGTAAATTATTAAACTATATTTCGTCTCATGAGACGAATTTTTTTTCATGACATTGTTATACTCATTTCCCCAAAACTACAGCACCTCAGCACGTAGTATTTTCAGGGAAGCTTTCTACTATCATTATCTTCAAACTGTGTAAGTTTAGTGTAAATCTGTTGACATTGTGGGGTTTTTTTATCATACAAAAGTTACGTAGACCCTTTAATCCATCAAACACTTTACAAGACTTCTATGTATTTATTTATTTCATTTGCACATTGCATTGCAAGTTTTTTTTTTTTGTTTTTTTTACATTTTGGTTTTATTTTTTTTTTTTTTTCATGCTCAACTGTACGTCAGTGTTTTTTCATTGTTTATTGTTTTGCATTTTTTTTCAGTTGGTTTCAAATCTTAAAATCTCATCTCCTTCTTAATATCGATGCCAGTTCGCCGTCGGTTTATGTAAATGAAAGACCAATTATTTGTTCTTTAAAGAAAATAGCTTCCAAGGTTAAACAAGATTTGAATTTAGCAGAAATTGAAAATGTTTCATCGAGCCAAACCACTTCGAGTCAAACTGCCAGCCTTTTGTTCTCTGGATAAAAGAGATACTGTTTGTAATTAACGAAGTCACCTCACCAACGTCCCCACCCCCGCCCCCGACGGCACAAATCAATGCAAAGCCCCGCCATCAGAAAAGAAAACCACCTGCTTCAAAATCACACCTCGCCTCACGGGATAGATGCACTGTTACCAATTCAATGCACAAATCAATCCCAATAAAGCTCCGACGCCCACGGAGATTTCCTTCTTCTGAAGAAATTTTGAAAACGAAAAAAAAATGTCTGCTCCACGGAATTGGAAAGACTTTTCAGAGATCTGACTTAAGGGCACTGCAGGACACTTTTGGTATTTGTTTAGAATAATTATTATTGAACAATTATACTTGGTATAGAGCAATGGAGAGCTGTTGGTAGTATAAAACATTGTGAGAGACGGCTCTCTCTGAAGTAACGTTGTTTTTGAGAAGGGGGTAATTTGTCACTCAAATAATAAAAAACTTCAGCTTAGGTACACTCTAAAACTATATTAGTCAAAACAACACTAATTAGTCGTACGGGACATGATTTTGACTAATTTACATCAAAATCATGTCTCGTACGACTAATTAGCGTTGTTTTGACTAATATCTTTTTACAGTGTATTTTATTCTGAATCTAAAAAGAACACAAAGTTGTGCAAGACGGGTGGGTTTTTTCTGTCATTATTTTCTTGCAACTTCGATGACCAATTGAGCCCAAATGTTCACAGGTTTGTTATGTTTGGATACACCGTGTAATATTACTGGTTGAAATGTAGTATTAGATGCCTTTAGGGGTTTTTGACGACAACGTCGATGTCGTCAAAAACCCCTATCTAATTACGCACGTTCGTTTTAAAGAAAACCCATGCACAGAGTAATTGGTCCAGAACGCGGTTAGAAAAACAAGGACAAATTTAACGCACGTTCTAACGAAAATCCCAAACCTCCGTACTTTGTTCGTGTACAGAGTAATGTGTCCAGAACGCGGGTAGGAAACAACATAGTATAGACTCCTCTCAAGAAGTCAACAACTCATTGAGGTACATACTGTGTTGTATTACCAAAGAGAATATTTCACAATAACATGAAAGTGACTGCATCAAGTTTACAAA
Organism: Asterias rubens; assembly: GCF_902459465.1. Taxonomy (NCBI): domain Eukaryota; kingdom Metazoa; phylum Echinodermata; class Asteroidea; order Forcipulatida; family Asteriidae; genus Asterias; species Asterias rubens. Next base: position 12,601,482 of record NC_047066.1, on the reverse strand, counting down.
TTAAAAATTCAAATGAAGACCACGTGGTTAATTAATTAAGAATTTTAACACTTTTTTTGTTAGAGTAAAGCTTATGTTTTAAGCTTCAATTTGATATATGACTTGACTCTTTTATCCTTATACTTTAGGAGACGGGGCCTAAACAAAAACGCTGTACAAACGCTATGGGGTTTTAGGCGGAAACAAATAATAATAATAATAACAATAACTAGACATTAGGCGTTTGTGAACAAACACAAAGCTGTTCCGTGTTCTTTTGCTTTGATTTTGTGTTAACATTACCAAGGAGTCTATAACTGAAAAAAAGTTTGAAAAATACTGTACAGTGTCTTGAGTTACGGTGCCACTTCATGGGGTCACGGTATTACCTAAGGCTAATCTCTAACGCCCAAGGAGTCTGTAACTGAAAAAAAGTTAGAAAATCGGTTGTGTAGTTCTTGAGATATGGTGCCACTTCTGGTTGACCCGGAAGTAGAGATCAACTTGGGGTCATGGATTTTCAAAGTTTATTTTTAATGCCTTAGGAGGATAAAACTGAACAAACAGGTTTGAAAATCGGTTGTATAGTACTTGGCGTATGGTCCCACTTCCGGTTCACCCGGACGTAGAGGCCAGCCAACATGGGGTCACGAGTTTTCACAGTAAATATTAATGTCAAGGAGTCTGTAAGTGAAAACAAATTGAAAATCGGTTGAGTAGTTCTTGAGATATGGTCCCACTTCCGGTTGACCCGGAAGTAGAGGTCAAATTGAGGTCACGGTTTTTCCAAATTTTTCTCCTATCCCCAAGGAGTCTTATAACTACAAACAGTCGACATTCTTAAAGAAGAATGTCGTCTTCCTGTGATAATTGATCTCGGAATGTCGACATCCTAAAAGTAGGATGTCGTCTTCCTGTGATAATTTATCTCGGGATGTCGACATCCTAAAAGTAGGATGTCGTCTTGCTGTGATAATTTATCTCGGTATGTCGACATCCTAAACGTCAGTTGTCATCTTCCTGTGATAATTTATCTCGGGAAGTCGACATTCTAAAAGAAGAATGTCGTCTTCCTGTGATAATTTATCTCGGAATGTCGATATCCCAAAAGTAGGATGTCGTCTTGCTGTGATAATTTATCTCGGGAAGTCGACATCCTAAAATTAGGATGTCGTCTTCCTGTGATAATTTATCTCGGGAAGTCGACATCCCGAAAGTAGGATTTCTTTTGTTGAAAGGATTTTACTTGTATACGTTTTGTTAACTAGTATTACATTTCCAACAATATTTCTAATATTCATGGTCATAAACTACGTTAAACTAAAATAATGGACGAAACAAAATGTCCCACGTAAAACTCCATAAGGTTTGGAACATAATGGTCCCGCAAGTTCAAATACGCGCGAGACTTGCTTAGTCTACACAGAAGGTAATAAATAATTTATTACAAGCAATTGCAATCGTACAATAATAGAAAAAAAAACTAAAAATCAATGCAAAAGACATGTAGGGGATGGAGGGGCCCATAAAAAGCAAACCTTAACGAGTACGGACCCCCCCCCCCCCTTTTCTAACGAAGAAAGCAATGTAAGCAATTCTATTTAGTGGGTGTAATCTTATGTAGCGGCAAAACAATTCAAATTTACAGGAAGAACAAACACAAAAACAGTTAGCGTAAAATAAAACTGAACCATATATTTAAATGAAACAGATAAACAAAATACCCAAAATAAATACTAGAGAAATTGGTTCACGGGTTCGTTGAATAAGGTGGCGATAACAACTTTTATCCTTTTGATCACCATCAGCCCCATGTATAATAAACTTCAAGGGCTGACGATTGTACTTTTGGTATTGTCATTTTTAAACTCCGGTTCCATTGTGTGCTGTCTGTTACCCTCCACACATAGATTTTCATGTGAATAGTAGCTGTGTATGATTCATGGTTCACTGAATAATGTGGCAATAACAAACTTTTATCCTTTTGATCACCATCAGCCCCATGTATAATAAACTTCAAGGGCTGACGATTGCACTTTTGGTATTGTCACTGTTAAACTCCGGTTCCATTGTGTGCTGTCTGTTACCCTCCACACATAGATTTTCTTGTGAATAGTAGCTGTGTATGATTCATGGTTCGCTGAATAACGTGGCAATAACAAACTTTTATCATTTTGAACTGAATGCTTGATTTATTATCTAGAGGTAAATGCTTGAGGCCAGTAAGAGTATTGTGCACGTACACCATGTAGTTTTTGTTGAAAACCGTTTGCTAACAGCCATTTATGTTACTCTTTGAAATAAAATCAGAAAATTTATAAGTTTGCTTGTTGCATAAAATTAAATTGAAGATGATGCCTGAATTGATTTTTACAATCAGAGTTGGACTCTTAACTGACGTGTTGGACTCCTTGAACACTCCAAGTGGTTCAATAGGTAGTGCAATTCCAATACTTATGCTGATGTTCTCATGATGTCAGCATCAACAGGAAGTTCCAACAACTTTGTCCCCCTTGTACAATTAAATATGCAAATATGGGTCACGTGGTTAATTAATTACGATTTTAATTTTTTTGGGGGGTCGCTGGTTTGATGTTTGATCTTGTATAAGTTGATTTCACAGAACTCTTAACCACCAAACTCTGCGCTTATGATCACCATTTTTCGCTTACTGTGTTTTTAAACATCATCGTGTCATGCATGCACACAGGTTATGTTGGGCTAACATTTGAGAAAAAGAAAAGGCAACACTATCGATATAAAGATAAGAATCAAACTTAAATATTACAAAAAGAAATATATTTTTAGTTTTGGGGGATAAACAAATATTGATTTCGGACGGAGATTCGAACTCGCAATTCTCAGGAGCGTAGTCGCGACTGATGACCACTAGGCTAGAAGGGCACTATGTAAAAATGGTGGGTTTTAACATGTGTGCATCAACAGAGGGGATTATGATCCGGCGAAATAATTCTCGTTTCATGATTTTGCGACCATTGTCACTAAATATGAACTGCTAAAAACGCCTATAACTATTAAGAAGGGTTGAAATGTAGTATTAGATGCCTTTAGGGGTTTTTGACGACGACGTCGATGTCGTCAAAAATCCCTATCTAATTACGTACGTTCGTTTTAACGAAAACCCATGCACAGAGTAATTGGTCCAGAACGCGGTTAGAAAAACAAGGACAAATTTAACGCACGTTCTAACGAAAATCCTAAATGTCCGTACTTTGTGCGTGTACAGAGTTATGTGTCCAGAACGCGGGTAGGAAACAAAATACTATAGACTCCTCTCAAGAAGTTAACAACTCATATAGGTACATACTGTGTTGTATTACCAAATAGAATATTTCACAATAACATGAAAGTGACTGCATCAAGTTTACAAATTAAAAATTCAAATGAAGATCACGTGGTTAATTAATTAAGAATTTTGACATTTGTGACATTTAGAATTAAGCTTATGTTCTAAGCTTCAATTTGATATTATGATTTAACTCTTTTGACCTTGTGGTTTGGGAGATTAGGAATAAACAAAAAACGTGTACAAATGCAATGGGGTTTTAGGCGGAAACAAAGAATAATAATAAAAACAATAAAAATCTAGACGAAAACAAAACCTGTTCCGACGGTAGTTCGGAACAGCTAAAAATAATAAAAATCTCGACGAAAACAATAGCTGTTCCGACTGGATCGGAACAGCTAAAAATAATAAAAATCTCGACGAAAACAACAGCTGTTCCGACTGGATCGGAACAGCTTATAAATAAAGCAATTAAAGCCAAACTGATTTCCGGCAGTTGCATAAATCCGCGAAATCAACAACAGTAAATCAACCAATAGCAAAACTGACCTCCGGCCGTAGCTAAATCCGCGAGGTCGCCAAAACTACTACTGCATACAGGTTTCCGGACGTGGCTGTACCGCGAAACCAAAAGCGTTGAAATAAAAGGTTTGCAAAGGAACTTGAAATTAAAGCAAATATAGCACAGTTAAATAAACAGCACATTGATTATTCCCCGGTTGTTGGCAAATTAAGCCAAAGCGCCTAAAATACGGTTCATCCCGTCAACGCAGAATACCATAGTTATAATAATGATAATACATTTAACAAAGACCCCAAAGTAGCAAATTATAATATCCCGGTCGTGACACTTGTGTCCTTGAGCAAGATACTTTACTATAATTGCTTCTCTTCACCCAGGGGAATAAATGGGTACCTGCAAGGGTAGAGGTTGATATTGTGAATGAAAAAGCCTTTGGAGCGATATAAACTGTTGCCCAGGTTGTATACTCCCAAGGGAGCTGAGAAACATTAAAAAGGGATGCTATTGGCCCTATGACCAGGGCACTAATGTAAAGCGCTAAGAGAATTAAGTGTTAAGTGAAAACTTATTATTATTATCTTCAAACCCTGTAAGTTTAATGTAAATGTGGACATTTTGAAAAAGTACCCGAATTCTGTAAACTGGAGTTAAAGAACTCGTCGCTACCCTTTTATTCCCTTAGTAAATGCAATCCTTTAGGATACAGCAATTCTAAAGATCTGTTGGTAATTACAGAAATAATATTGCAATTAACGACATTTTTTGCACTGCGAAAACATGTTGGTATTCCACAAGACAGGTTTTTATTAATACCAGAGCCCAATATAGTGTAGAAATTGAAGACCTCTTAATTTCGTGTATTGGGCCGTCCGGTAAATAATAGGCCGTACCTACGCCCGCCGTCTCGACACCCGTTGAAGTCGTGAGCTCACAACTACCCGTCGCGTCGGGGTTATACGTGTGAAAGTAATTTCAACGCTCTGTTTTTTTTTAGTTCCTTGCTACCGAAGATAGGCTTATAAAACCTCGCTAGAAATTATCGTGAACTTTAATTAGCAGATTAAGAACATCTGCGTATATAGATCATTGGATTTATAATGAGATATTTCTTTGTCGTATTATATTTTTTTTTTGATTGGGTTTAAAGGCAGTGGACACTATTGGTAATTACTCAAAATAATTATTTGCATAAAACCTTACTTGGTTGGTGACGAGTATTGGGGAGAGGTTGATGGTATTAAAACATTGTGAGAAACGGTTCCATAGTTCTAGAGAAAGACGTGATTTTCCACGAGTTTGATTTCGAAACTTCAGATTTAGAACTTGAGGTCTCGAAATCAAGCATCTAAACGCACACAACTTCGTGTGACAAGGGTGTTTTTTTCTTTCATTATTACCTCGCAAGTTCGATGACCGATTGAGCTCAAATTTCCACAGGTTTGTTATTTCATGCTTATGTTGAGATACACCAACAGTGACAATTACCAATAGTGTCCAGTGCCTTTAATAGTTTTAATATGCAGCTTTTGTCTGAAACCAATTCCAGTATAAGAGGCCATTCATTTCTACAATTACCATAGCTATACGCCAAAACAATGCTAGTCATGTTGCGTTACAACGCTACGTTCAGATAAAAAGACAGGGAGATAAAAACAAAACATCAATTAATGTTTTCGTTTATGAGTTGTAGTTTCAATGTTTACATGGATGTCATTGTAAAGTGTCATTTCAGTCTTAAACCTTTTTTTTGACCCCGTTATTTGAGCAAAATTGGGTTTGTTGCGGCCGTGAGCCGCCCTGTCATGTGAATTTGTTGTAAGTCGCTTGCAGTCGCTATTGTCTATATTAAAAGGCGCATGCCTGTTGAGTTTATTGTACAATTTCAACACTTCCAACACGGGGTCCTCTTTTTCCTCTATCCTTGAAATTTAAAATATATGATGTTTTTTTTCACAAACCAGTGTAAACACTTTAAAGGACTTGACACTGTTGATGGTAAAAAAAAAGCAATTTTTTAAGCCATCTGAAAGCATATAAATTTGCGCAACAAGGGTGTTTTTCGTTCATCATTGTTTCGCAAAGTCGATGACCGATTGTGCAAAATTTTGACAAGTTTGTTATTGTATGCATAAATTTTGGGATTCAGTGAGAATACTGGTCTGTGACAAATACCAAAGGTGTCCACTGCCTTAAGCAATGGCACGTAGATATCATTAATTTGTATGTTGTAAAACTGTGACTACTCACATCAATACATATCTACTGATTTTATTAGGTGCCAAGCCGGTGTACATAGCCAACCATCTAGTATACTGCGTTAGTATGGTGATACTGGCCAACGTAAGGACACTGTGGGCAGCCTTCCTATTCTCAGCCTGTGCTGGTATCCAGTATTCCACACTATTCACCGTGCCCTTCGTCATACTCGCACACTACCACTCCAGCAATATGGTGAGCATTTAGCCTATGCATCTTTACGACAATAAAACTAGGTTGACTTACTATACTATAAATTATTTACATTCACTGTACAAACCTATGGAAATGTGCTTTATCCAATATTCATAAATACCTCAGACAGTTTCGCTTTTCCTATTGGTAGAGAGCGCGTCACATGGGTGTGTATAAACCTTTGTTTATGGCCAGTAAACAGTGTTGAAACATGGGCGTGACACGCGAGCTTGCATCTGTTCTTATAAGACAGTTTCTTCATTCCTATTGGTCGAGAGCAACTGCCGGGACAGTTGTGCCACATCACGCGATACGCGCGACGCGCACAGCATTCCCTTAAAAGGAGTTGTTTACCCGAGGGCGGCGGAGGGCCTTACCATTTCAGAGCTGGAGGGATGTTGTGTTGAAAGAAATCATTAAAAAAATTATAATTTTTGCATTTACTTTACTTTTTGACCAAAAGTGTTGATGTTTTTAGACCGGAAAGGTATTTATGAATGGGAATCAAAGTGTGTTGAATCGGTTTTCAACTTGTTGGTTTAAACACGCCGAGGACTGATTATTGGTAATTTACCTCGACTTCGTCTCGGTAAAATTTTCAAGAACCAGGCCGCTGTACAAACATGTGATCAATACACAATACCCAGTATCGATGCACACGTTAGACATTATTGTACAAACATTGCGGAGAGTCAGATATCCAATATCTAAAAACCAATATCGATAATCGCTGTATAAACATATAAATGTTCAATATCCATTATCAAACTAACTTGTTGCACTTATTTGGCAGAATATTGGGTTTAATATTTCCCTTATAATGATACAGCAACGGAGGGTGTTTTTACTTCTTTTTTTTACATTAAAGATTAACATATTGAGTAAGACGTTGCCGTTTTCGTGTTGGTAGATGCTTGTCAAGCTTGTGCTGCTGTTGCTGTTGATGTTGCTGTTGCTGTTGCTGTTGCTGTTGCTGTTTCTGTTGCTGTTGCTGTTGCTGTTGCTGTTGCTGTTGCTGTTGCTGTTGCTTTGATGTTGCTGTTGCTTTGATGTTGTTGACGTTGCCGTTGATGTTGATGTTGCCAATTTGGTTGCTGCTGTTGCTGTTGCTGTTGCTGTTGCTTTTGCTGTTGCTGTTGCTGTTGCTTTGATGTTGATGATGATGTTGTTGACGTTGCTGTTGATGTTGATGTTGCCGTTGCTGCTGCTGTAGCCAATTTGGTTGCTGCTGTTGCTGTTGCTGTTGCTGCTGTTGTTCCTGTGGATTTTGCTTGCTTGCTGCTGTTGCTGTTGATGATGATGTTGTTGACGTTGCTGTTGATGTTGTTGTTGCCGTTGCTGTTGCTGTAGCCAATTTGGCTGCTGCTGTTGCTGTTGCTGTTGCTGTTGCTGCTGCTCCTGCTGTTCCTGTGGATGTTGCTTGCTTGCTGCTGTTGCTGTTGCTGTAGTTGTTGACATTGAATTAGTTAATAGACTTATACCTCATAATACTTTATTGTTCTTTATCTTTTTACACCTAGTTTGATTCACAATCAACTTGCTACCAGCCTGGTTCCGAAGACGCCAAAACTGGCAAACCGCATGTGAGAGGTCTGGGTACCGACATCGCTCTCGTGCAAGGCATGGTCTTCATTGCACAGCTCGCCCTGTCGTCGTGTATGGGTAGTCTGGTGCAAGCGTTCAACAGCAACGTTGTGATAGTCGTCGCGGCGGCCATTTTGAGTTTCCTCGGCGCAATATCGGCCTCACAAGTGACGTATGCTGGCCTATAGTAAAGTTGCAAAAGCTGTGCAAGGGTACATTGAGCAGTTGTTTGTAATACCACGGTGCAAGATTGGTAGTTAAAACCAACGTTGTAGGCTACAAACTTAGTTTTGTTGTAAAAGCGTGCGGCCTCGGGCCAACTTCATAAAAACATGTAAGCAGCCGTTTTGTGCTTACAGAGCGTCCCTTAGCAGAATATTTATTTCATGAAGCTGTTGACCGTAAGCAAGGGGTCACTGCTCGCAAACCCGCGATTAATAACTTGTGCAATACGTTTTTCTGCACGAAAATTTGCTTTATTTGTATTTTATTTTGTTTTAATTCTTTGGACAAACAATAAAACAAGCACAGGCCGTCCAGGGAAGTGCAAAAGTAAAGAAAAACTGTCATCAAAAAGATGTGCCCTCCCAGACCCAGACCTAGCTCATAAAAAGTACCCATTCCGTTAAGCAGCGCTATACAATTGTGCCAAGTGCTTTCAAAGTGGCGATTCGTGTTGAGCTTTGCACCATGGTATTAATATTAATAACGCTGTACTTAAAATAAAAAACTTAGTAAATAAAAATTATATTTTCATTGTTAATAATCTAGAGGTAGTAAATTATTATTTGGTATTTACAATAGTAATGGTAACAAAATCAATATATCCATAGTTCAAAAAGTTGTCATTTCAATTGTCATTTTTAAAATTGCATTTAAAGGTACTTGTGTATTTTTTGCCGAAAAAAACTGTGGTCACACATGATAGGACGTACTCGCGAAGTGGTTAAAAATCACTATTTTTTTGGTAGTGTTGGTATGTGTGGGATGCTCATTCCGCGGTTATCTGTAAACCATTTCCCCCTCATCCAGGAGTATGTGGCCTTTTCGAAACCACGGTTTCGGTTTGGGCTCAGGATCTGTCAAATATTTTGAAATGTGTGCGTTCGGTATGAAGCTTCAGGCAGCGGAGTCTTTAGTTTCGAAAACGGGGGGGGGGGGTCCGAATCTGGCGAGCTTCGTAGCGTCATTCGATGAATAGTGACACTTAAACATTTTGAGGATCATAGTTACATACATGTGTTGCGCTGGCCTTGAAGAATTTAATGAAAACCTGTAGTGGTGACAACGCTATTCTACCATGTAATGTATGTTTATTGCGCCACTCACACTGCAGCGTTGTCTAAACACCATGCGAATGTTATGTGTAATAATTATCTCTTATAAATAACAGGGTACTAGAGATTAAAAATCATCGCACAACTGTTCATGACCTTGGCTATAAGCAGTAGGCCTTCACACCTCAGTTTGTGTCCTATAGTTTGAGACCTATATCATGGGCAGCCATCTTGATATGTGTAATAATTATCTCTTATAAATAACAGGGTACTTTATATTAAAAATCATCGCACAACTGTTCATTACCTTGGCTATAAGCAGTAGGCCTTCACACCTCAGTTTGTGTCCTATAGTTTGAGACCTATATCATAGGCAGCCATCTTGAGTTTGTCAATTGATATCAATGTAACCAAACCGAGGCTGGAAGAACAAAATAGTCTGGTTCATATTTGCAAAATTATTACTGGCATTCATTATTGATATTCGATACAAGGAACACGACCAAGATGGAGTCAGCACGATAAAGGTCTATAGGGTTAACGTCATCCGTTCAATGTGGCTGCCCGCAAACTACTTTCATTGGTTTCAGTTTAGTTTTGTTACGCTTTACACCTGGCATAAACAATAAATACAAACCGATAAATTATGATACAAAGAAACCAAATAGATTAAAATGCCAAACCAGTGAGGGCATGAAGGAACAGGTGACCAGCACCTCTACAAAGCCGTCCTGTCACAAAGAATGTCTCTAATAGTATACCCACCCCTCAGTTTAAAAACCACCCATCCCTCCGAATAATAAACATTTAATGCATGTAAAATAAAAGGCTTCAAATCTAAGGAAAAAGATGGAATTCTTAGAAAAGTAGATTAATTTTGTACACCATTAAAGGCACTGGACGAGCTTTGGAGAGCTGTTGGTAGTACACTATTGTGAGAAAGGGCACCCTCTGAAGAAACATAGTTTTGAGATAGAGGTTATTTCTCACTTCAAAAGAAAAAGACTTAAGCTGAAGCCTTTTTTTATAAAAATAAATGCATCTGAAAAGGCACACAATATTGTGCAACGAGGGTGTTATTTTTTGTTCTGTATTCTCTTGTGACTTCGATGACCGGTTGAATCCAAATTTTCACAGGTTTGATATTTTATGCTTGTTGTGGGATACACCAAGTGATCCGAGAATACTGGTCTTTGACAATTACCAAACGTGTCCAGAGCCTTTAAATGAAAATGCGTACAAATTTGAAAAAAGAAAACAATTAAATCAACAAATTAATGTTTTACTTAGAAACTGAATGTTTATTGTTTACCAATCTTCATCAATAAACCATTCTTACAAGGAGCTCCTAGTAAACACAATGCTATGAAATCTTTACAGTAAGAGACTTTGGAATGCGAGGTGGCAGCACCAGGTAAATGTCCATTGTTCACGTAGTTCTGAGCATGCGTACATAACCGAGAACACCGAGATTTTACCTGGTGAGTCTGCTGCCACCGAGCGTCCCGAAAGTCCCCTGTTTGCACTAATTACCTTTTATAGTTCTGAACAGGCAATGTAGCGCTTCATCTGTACTCATTGTGTACTCCCACAGTCACGTGTTCCTTATTAAACAAACATGGCGTAATTAAACCACTTCAGTGTCTGTGTGAGTTATTTTTTCGGAAGGGGCGGATCCGGGGAATCGATTTTTGGGGGGAGCAGGTCAACATTTGATCTACTGGTAGTATAGGTCCATATAAAATATGTCAGATACTTGGATCCAGCTGGATCCCTCGCGCCAAATTAATTTTATTGGCAAACTTTGTACATTTGGGGTGCTGATTTCAAAACGTTGGGTACCATTTTTTTAATGGCGTCTTCTGTCCAAGGTGTGGTATAAGGTACGTGCTCGTGTTGTGTCGTGAAAGTGCAGTAATTTACAAGGTGCGAGTAAAATCATCCTCATCATCTTAAAGCTGTTGATTGGGGGTTGTGGGACGCATGTCTCAAAGGGCCACTGCCTGAAAAACCTACGGCGGACAGAAGTCCATGGCACAGTCCAGTGTGGCAGGAGATCTGTCCACCGGAGATTTTGTTTCCCTAATGGCGAGCTGTGTACAAAACTTCTTCTAGCGCCTTCTTCTGAATCTTCCTCCTTCAGTTCTTGTTAGTTTCCAACACGTGGGAAAAACTGTCCGGGACAAATTTTCCTATGACAACGGCCCGTTTTGGAAAACTCCGATTGGTCGATTGGAATTACAAAACGCCTTGACTTTCCTCGAACGCCCTCTACGATGGTAGATATCCAGCCGGTAGATGAAGCTACAGTTTGTTGGCTAGTTTTGTAAGGCAATAAAATTTAATCGGATTACAATCAATGGATCATGAGTGCATTCGGAATGATATTGTGAGATAAAAAATAGCAAAAAAAACCAATACAGCAAGGTACCAGCAGTTTACGTTAATGTTATTATTTTGTGTGATGTGTCGTGCGGCATAATGACATCTAAGGTGAACATATTTTACTTGTTGTCAATAAACTATTTGCGCCAAGAAGCCTTTTTGAGAGCCGCTCTGGTTGGATATTTGACACTTGACTTGATACTTGATTTTACTGTTGCGGTGCATTCTACATGGTGTTTAAACTGTCTAAAATTGTCCAACCTATACATCAAGGACGGATAGCTAAAATAAAATATTATTTAATGTCCACAAAATATGAGAAACAACCATTATGGGGCCGTGCACTTCTCATCAAAACCCTGCCACATATAAACAAATAATATGCTGATTGGATACTGGTACCTGGTATTTTAGTAATGTGTCATTCCCTATGAGTCACCATCACAGCCATCAGCCTTAACAAAAGGGCTCCTCTTTTGACCCCACCCATAATCGTAGAAGATTTTACGTGAACTTAATAAATCCTGAACTCTTGCGTCGCCCGGTCCATAAAACACTGACTTGAGCCGAATTAAACAACAAATACACACAGTTTTCATTTAGACGTTTGACCATGCAAGGAATTGCACTATCCACATGGTAAAACCATTCAAGGGCCTCAGGAAGATTAAACAAAACAAAATTCGTTTTCAAGACGGTATTTTCTCCCCCCCCCCCCCCCTCCCCGCAGAAAAACCCGCTCCACTCAGACGTCCTCATACTTCCTCGTCTACTGATGACCGGCTACCCATGGTACGAACACCCACACACAGTGTTGATCGCCAAGTAAGCCCATTGTGTAAATGGATCTTGGTTGATCCGTGGTCAAACCTTGGGTACTACACCGTGGCTAAAATGGGCTTAAAGCCCTTTGTTTGCATTTCCAATAGCCACATCTCACAGCCATGTACATGTACACACATTGGATATGTAGGTATCTAACGTTACGTCACGTAAATCCACGCTTCAATGACCATAGCACAGTGGTGAAATGGCATTGCGTTCCGCTCTGTTTGTTCCGGGTTCTGGGTAAGAAATCTTACATACTACATGTGTGAAGAAATGTATAAAGACGCATAAACTGTTACTTCCTCCATGGTTTTATGAATGAAAGTATGACATGAGATGTTGCCTTAACTCTTGGTTACCCAGTGGAAAATACGCTTGGATTTAATTGATACTTTGGATTGATTCTACACAGAGGTTTTCGTCTTAGAAACTGAGAAACATCATTTAGAAACTGAGAGTTTCAAGGGAGAGTGAGTGGTGTTGTTTATACCACGAGTACACCAAAACTGTTGATACAATATCATACAATGACCTTCTCAAGACGAGCGGAGCTGAGCGTTGCAGCCCGAGGTACTTTGACGGTCTTATTGCTCTTGTTGTGCGGCAATGCTCACGCCCAAGGTACGTTAAGGATATATTTATTTATTTTTTGTTCTCACTGTCAACAAAAACTTCTGAGAGAAGGATGTGATAATCAGTGAGTTGTAGACATGGGATCAGGGTTGACATTTTCTGAAAATGTTCTATATAGTCATTTAACACCAAAAACTAGGATTAGAGTACACTTGTGACCAATGTAAATTGTATTTTTTTTTATCATCACATTACTATAAAGGTTTAACCGAAACTGGAAAGTGTCTTTAACTTTAAACTTCTCGTGAACTTGTCCAATACGATTTCCACAGAATAACTGGGTGTTTACTGTAAAGGCAATCAAAGTAACTGTTTAGTAATATTAACACATTTTATAAAGATGACTTGTATAAGCATTGTAACTGCCTTGCAACTGTTTGGGAAAAAAAAAATCATTATTCCAATATTCAGGTTTGTAAATTACTAAATTGTATTGAGTTTGAAGACTAATGACCTTGGTTGCGGTTGGCTATAATCAATTTACGGCTAAATAAAATTTGGAAGTAGTATTTTCTAAGTTGACGCTTTGAACTTATGCAAAATGCATAGGACTATCTGAAAGAATGTTTAACCATTTTTAGAGAGTTATGAAGTACAATGTACATATATTGGTTGTGACGAGACAACATGAAGCTTGCCCTTTCGGTTTACAATGTACACATTTCACTGCGATCACTATTTTGTGCTTATATATATTATATACATGCCTATGGATTGGGTTCTAAGTCCCACCTGACTCCATAGGTTTTCACAGTTCAGGCTTTCAACCACATTTTAAAACTGACATGTCCACCGATCTTCTCTACAGAATCTGATCTTCACGCCTCTGTTTACACAGTGCTGTCATGTTTTGGGTTGATTAATTACATTACCAGCTACAATAATTATCGGTCATTTTGTTTAAGCAGTTTGATCTTTATTCCAAATGCGATTAAATTATGACATCACACTTTCTCAAAGTAGCGGTAGCCGCTAATAATTAAATGTATTTGGTATCGTTGGTTCTTATTCATTAATAATAATATTATATTTTTGGAAAGCGACTGGCACTGTATACCGTGTACTTGTGCAGAGAAAGAAATGAAGACAATGTTAGTTCGGGATGGAGGAAAAAATCCAACTATAACCTTTTTTTTAATTTGTGTGTACCCACATACACTGATGAGTGTTATGTATAGTCCTGTATAGTTATTACCCGAGTTACGTTAACAAAATACAGGCATTATACCCGGGTGCGATTCAAACCCAAAACCTTTGCAATTTGTAGAGCATGTTACTAATGATAGACCTAAGTTTAACCCGGATTCCCTTTCCCATTGGCCTGACCAATTTCGGGCCAGGCTGACTCAAAAGGGGTAAAACACAATTTCGGATTTTACCTCATTGCGTCGATTTTCTGTGTCAAATGACACATATTCTGGGTAAAAGCCCACTGGCTCGGTATAGAGCCTGGTATGCAATGAATGAAATGCTGAAACAGATAACAGCTCGTTCATTCATTGTGACACACAAACTTTGTATAGATATGTGTACTACTGTGAGTTATTATAATAGAAAAGTATATATTAATTTATTATTTTATTTCATTTTAATTTATTTTTATTTTTATTTGGACAATCCAATACTACGAGCAGAGGCCGCTCAGGGAAGTTACACAAATTCAAGACCCTGTTCATTTTAAAGAAAACAAATGTAGATGTAGTGTTCAGTTTGTCATGACTTGTGCAAATTAACATAAGAAAACATCGCCTTGCAAGGGGCAGTTTATTCTATATTCTGTGAATACCTCTGAAGATCATTTATCGCATAATGTTTTCAAAGGATAATAAACACACCTCTACGTTATGGGGCAAGTTTTAATCTTGAGGTTGTACAAACAGCTCAACACCAGTGAGGTTGTAGACAGGTATTTTCAAAATTTGTTTTTATTAATTTTTTTGCAAAGTCTCAATGTCTTAAACATTGTGGCTTGTCTCTGGAAATCCAGACAAACCTACTCGCTGTAGAGCATATATAGCAAGACAAGTTCTCAAAAGAAAATCTACGCATCAAGTAGATATATAAATTGTGTATCCGCAGACAAAGTATACATTTAATAGATGAATATTTACTTTGGTTTTACCCATGTTAACACATGTATACTCAGTACTTTCCCGAACTCTGTGAAAAATATCACAGGCATATTACTTGGGTGAGATTCAAGCCACGACTTTTGCTACTCTAGAGCAGTGTAACACACGATCTTTGTTTCGCCTCGGGAAACAAGAACGCTCCGGGGATCACCTCGGGAGTCATAATTTTAACCATAGCACGCAATTCTAGAGCCAGCGGTGTGCAAGCCGCTGCTGTAGAATGGCTAAAATAAGGTCGTGGGTTCGAATCCCAACCGAGTAATATGCATGTGATTTCTTTCACAGAGCTCGGAAAGTACGGAGTATATAGTGCTACACACATATTGGTGTATATTGGAAAAACCAAAATGAGTATTCAAGTATACAGTGTGACTAGTTGGTATTCAGCTTTTTATTTAATCATTGGAATGAATTTAAACCGCAGAGAGTAAATCCATTTCGATCGTCCGGCTTCTGTTATGTCATTGAACTCGTGCTTTTGTGTCATTAATATAATTGCGTTGATGATGAACAGGTCAATAAACTTTTATTTTGCAATAGCATGAAAAAGGTAATAATATGAACATGTGTACCACCCGGGAGAATGTTGTGTTCACCCATTTCCATTTATTTGCTTTCTCCGTAGATTGTGGAAATATGGGCGGTGGATGTCAGAACAACTCTGAATGTAGGCAGTTAAATGACAACCAGTTCTACTGCAGTTGCGTGGGTGCATGGACGGGGGAGTTTTGTAACATTGGTAAGTTTACGTAAAAGCTGGTTGTAGTTGTAAACGACTTATCACAACTCGGGGTCAGTCACCGTTGTCGACTGCTGACGGTCGACGGCGTTTATCGACGCTCAAATTTGGTTACTAAAATACACTTAGGCCTACAAGAAGTTTTAAGCCTAAAACAAAATCATGGTTAACAGGCTATAAGCAGCCTTCGACAACACATGTAGGCCAAAGCATTCTGAGAAAATGTCAATTTGAAGTAATGTGGTTATATAAACAGATATCGGTTTTTATGTCCCCATTGTTTGAAACTGAGGAGCGTTACTGCAGTAACGCTTCTCAAATTGTGTATTCCTATAGGATTATTCTTCCCGAGGGTACAATTTCTCCAAATTTTCGGCCATAGCTTAAAATAACCTACCACCTTTTGAAAAATAAATTTCCATGGGTTATTTTTGTTGCATAATCTACATGTATATAGAGGATTAAAACAATTAAACAGTTACACAAAACTAAAGGTAAAATTTGCCTTTAAAGAACTTTTTCCTCTTAGAAAAATAACAAAATGAAAACAAAAGCAACCTTTTGAATGGTTATACATCCTGCAAGCAGTACTATGTTATAAAATTCAATCCTTCTTTACCTCAATAAACGAATACAACAATTTGTTTCTTCTTCTAATTAAACGTACAGGCTAGTTATGATAATTACAAAATGGTGTTCGCAAAATGAAAATAGTGTGTGCGCTATTTGTCGTTTTCTTGTCCTCGGTAAATTTTATAAAATTATTTTTGCAGCATCACAATAGGTCCACTTAGAATTAAAAATATATTCAATATAATATGTTTAACCTTTTTTTCTTTTTCTTTACAGTAAACTTTTGTTTCAATGGCCCGTGTGGGAACCAGGGAACCTGCCTGAACCTGGAATTAACGTACGAATGCCAGTGTTCGAGCGGTTTCACTGGCAGTAACTGTGATTTTCAAGGTATGTATGTTTGGTAGCTAAGACATAATTTCAGTATTGACAACAACAAACAAACAAGTTAGTGTAAGAACAGTTTAGAGTTTAAAGGCACTGAACATGATTGGTAACCGCAAAGACCAGTATTATCACTTGGTGTATTCCCAACATATGCATACAATAACGAGCCTGTGAACATTTGGGCTCAATTGGTCATTGAATTTGTAAGAACATTATGAAAGAAAAATCACCCTTGTTGTACAAGTCAGTGTGCTTTCAGATGGAAATAGTTTTGTGCTCAATTGTTGGTCATCGAAGTTGCAAGAAACTTTTGAAAGAAAAAAAAAACACTCGTCTGGCACATTTTTGTTTTATATTATCAACGGCTCCTCATTGCTTGTTACTAAGTAAGTTTGTATGCATACTTAATACATGTATTTTGAGTAACTACCAAACGTGTACAGTGCCTTTAACATTACATTTGGGCTATACAAACAGCGATTGAAACATCGATGTTACAAGTTTAAGATACTTAGACTGTTAAAGACAGTGGACACTATTGGTAATTGTCAAAGACCAGTCTTCTCACTTGGTGTATCTCAACATATGCATAAAATAACAAACCTGTGCAAATTTGAGCTCAATTGGTCATCGAAGTTGCGAGATAATAATGAAAGAAAAAAACACCATTGTCACACGAAGTTGTGTGTTTTCAGATGCTTGATTTCGAGACCTCAAATTCTAAACTTGAGGTCTCGAAACTCGTGGAAAATTACTTGTTTCTCTACTCCACTTCAGAGGGAGCTGTTTCTCACAATGTTTTATACTATCAACCTCTCCCCTCACCAGTTACCAAGTGAAGTTTTATGCTGATAATTATTTTGAGTAGTTACCAATAGTGTCCACTGCCTTTAACGTTATTACCTATATTAGGGGGCAATGTAAACCATGCTTCTAAGATTTTCCGTGTGATTGACAAAGACTTGGACTGGACAAGGACACAAAACGTTTGACAGTAAGACAAGCGGACAGATGAGACCAGCCAGATAAAACACTCGTTACATTGTATTAAAGTAAAATTAGAATGTTTACAATGACATTCAACATTTATCACTTATTGGCTTTGTAAATACGTTTTAAGTTTTCATGAGAAACTTTCAAAGCATAAGGGATTTCTTAAAGCGTTCTTAAGGTTGTTCCAAATATGATACCATTTGAAATGAGAATATTTTTAGATTACGGTGTTCTGTTGAAGCTCATTATGGAGTACGACGGATGATTCTGCGACGGTAATGATGACATTTGGCGTCATCTGCGCATGCGTCGGCTTTGAGGCCGGCCGTCCCTCAATTTCTACGTCAGTACTTGGGATGAATCTTCGTTGTGCTGACAACGACAACGTTTGGCTGAAAAACCGTCGCACACCATCCGTCGTCGGAAACGAAAACTCCCCAATAATGACGTTAGAGATAAAGAGATTACATCAACCCGGAAATCGACATTTATGATTTAAACCGTTGATTTAAACGCTTGTTTTGTTGGGATTTGTTGTTGAGGATTAGGTTTCTTCTATTATTCAGTATGCGGGATACATGTATTTCCGGGTAAATATAAACATTATAGGAGGAAAGAACTCAAATCAAGAATCATGTATGAGATGGCACGCAGAAAAGATTGACAGATGATTCAGAAAAATCGAATGACACATTTCTGAGGCTTTAAAATTATGAAAGGATGACGCTGTGTGAGTCCTCGCAATGTCCTATATTTAAATTACAATGGTGGTATTTAAAAATACGCTTACAACTTAGATTAATATTTACACTAAAATGATGTTACCATATTAAAGGAACACAAAACTATATACCTACTTGTGGTATACCTTGTACATGTGATGAAGTGTGAACATTAATAGTTACGCTATTTAGGTTTTTGTTCTTGTCTTCAATCTTTATCAACTAAATATAATATTGCATTTAAACGGTTTGCAATTAAATTATCGTCCAAATTAACATGGCTTAACTTGTCCTTTCAGTTGATCCGTGTCTCCCATCACCTTGCCAAAATGGCGGCGATTGCTTCCCTCAAGCCAATGCCCCAATGGGTATGGTCTGTGTCTGCCCAGAGGCTTTCTTGGGTGTTACGTGTGAGAAAGGTAAGTTTTAACACCTGCTAGAATCACAAGAGGTCGCTGTTGGTAACTACCACCCAGAGCTGTGTATTGAGATAGTTGCGACATAGGCCCTTTTCGAAACCACGGCTTCGGCTTTGGATTCGGCTTGAGGCTCCATTCTCTCGTCTGAAGCCCTGGGCGCGTATACGCAAAGCACGCGCAAAAGTGTCAAATCAACCGGCTGAGCCAGGCTAGCCTGAGCCGAATCCAAAGCCGAAGCCTTCGTGTTCGAAAAGAGCCTCATAGTGAACAGTTCGCCATTCTGTCTCCAATTGCAGCACAACTCGACGGCACCCCGTGTTTGCCCATTTAGTGAACATGCAGTGTTCCATTTTGGGAGACAACATGGTTTTCATAATAGCAACATGTCGCAACTCTTCCAATACACGGCTCTGCTACCACCAACTTATGAATTGCATAAGTTTTACAACTTGTTCTGGGAATTTTTTTACATTTACATGTAGGGCAAAATAATATGCTGGGTTGCGTCTTTTGTTCGTCATTGTTTGGCCTTCCAAATTGCTGACTGCAGATATCTACTATTTTGTTTTATTTTTGTACTTGAAATTTGTCACGTATTTCAATAGCTCTGAAGATAGCGCTATTGATAAAAGATTGTTCTAAAGGGTTTTGACATTCTTCTTTCAGCAAATCCATGTTTCCCTCAACCTTGCCAAAATGGCGGAGACTGTGCTGTGGACGGGACGTCTTTTACGTGCGCATGCCCAGACGGATACAATGGCGCCCAGTGCCAGACACAGGGTAAGTTCGACAACTGTCTTTTCCTCGTCTTAAGGCAGGGTACGCTTTTGGTAATTGGCAAAGACTTGTATCCTCACTTGATAGACTGGTATCGCAGCATAGGCATAAAATAACAAACATGTGAACATTTCTGTTTGCAGAAATTAGTGATTTTTTTTACACCCTTTAGATATATTATTTTTATTTCAGATGATGTCAATTTTAACGCCCTTTTTTTGCAGTGTAAAACTTGGAACAAATGTCATTGTTGTTTATTTTTTATACACAAATGAGGCAAAGGCGAAGCTGATTGTCTGCGAGAGACATGACATGTTTTTAGCATTATATCATGGTCAAGTTAAAAAAATTACAAGTTTAGATCTTTGGCAGATTGTTAATGAAAACTATTAACTGGTCGTGTTCACAATGTAATCGAACATTGTGTTTGCTGTATTCATCAGTAATTGGCTGTGAGGATGACCTCAACCCATGTCAAAATGGCGGCATTTGTATTCCTATGGGAAACATGAGGACTATCTGCGTATGTGTCGATGGTTATATGGGGACGTTATGTGAAATACATTCCGAACCAGGTACGAATATGTAACTTGTGACTCATTGCATGGCATGTGATCATCCAAACAATGCACACTCTCAAGACTCTTAAAGGCAGTGGACACTAGTGGTAATTGTCAAAGACTAGCCTTCACAGTTGGTGTATCTCAACTTATGCATAAAATAACAAACCTGTGAAAATTTGAGCTCAATCGGTCATCGAACTTGCGAGATAATAATGAAAGAAACAATACCCTTGTCACACGAAGTTGTGTGCGTTTAGAAAGTTGATTTCGAGACCAAGTTCTAAACTTGAGGTCTCGAAATCAAATTTGTGGAAAATTACTTCTTTCTCCATTATACTAAATTGTTAAATACTAAAATGTTATTAAACTTTCCTAAAAGCATTGCTGTTGTCATGGAGTGAGTGGGTTGCGAGATCCATTTGCGCATTGTGCTACGTGTGATGTCGTTACATTGGTGGTTTAAATATTCCACATTACTGGACTGACCTCCTTTCGTTAACCGAAAGGATATTTACAGCTAGGTGGTGGCTTCATATTATGTAAATTTTACGTCTGATCGACCATTTCCTTGGCCAACTCTTGGTGGCGCACTATATTTGAATCTATGGCGCTTCTCTAGAGAATATACTTGAATGATCCTACTGCATAACAACGTATTCCTTTCTGGCCACATGACTGCCTGAAACTGTAATTGTGGGGTTAACAGTCTTTTAAAAAACGTTATTTAAAAGTTCATCTTCAATTAATTTCTGCAACGCACAAATGTACCTCCATGTACCCTCCGCATTCTTCAACTTTGGGTACCATAGATTATTTTAGGAGGCTTCATTTTGTAACCACTGGCATCATTGCATCGCATGATTAAACGTCTTAGTTTGCTAAAACGCATGTTGTAACTTTGGGTCATGTGGAAGAATATAAGTGCTTTGTATTATTTTAGCATGCAACAATGATTTACTTGGTTTAAAACTCACTTCAATTTGGGTTGTGTCAATCT
Organism: Asterias rubens; assembly: GCF_902459465.1. Taxonomy (NCBI): domain Eukaryota; kingdom Metazoa; phylum Echinodermata; class Asteroidea; order Forcipulatida; family Asteriidae; genus Asterias; species Asterias rubens. The sequence goes on along the minus strand of NC_047066.1, from coordinate 12,580,213 downwards.
ATACACATAGTATAAACACCTATGCTCCCGGGTCGGATTTGATCCGGATTCCGGTCCCATTAAGCCTGACACATTTCAGAGTCAGGTTGACACAGTTAGTGGTCAAAAAGGTTTAAAATATTTAGTGGATACAATGATATCATTTGATCAACGTGCAGTTACATCGATACCTTAACAAGGTTTTGCGTCATCTTGACCATTTCATGGGTCGTTTCAACACATATTCCGGGCAGACTGACCTAGACACGAGCAAGCTCCCAGGGATCCGGGTAAACTCGTATTCGGGCGGTCTTAGAGTGTATGGAAATTCCAATAGTCAAAGATTTTTTCCCTGTGGTGCATGTAAGCTTCTGTAGATTTAGATGAGATTTTCTACATTTTTCAAACCATCATTATAACATAGTAAACTTACTTGGTTTGTCAATACCATTAAGAAATGGATTAACGTTGCCTCTTTTCTCATACAAACACAATAAAGACAGAGCTGCAAGTCTCACAAGCTCGCCAGGTAAGAAAATTAAACAGTCAAGATAAAATTTAATTGTGCAACAAAGTGTTAAAATTGTCTTTATTGCTATTATATTAGAGTAGTCAACTTGTAAGGCACGTCATCATGTGTTTAAACGATTCATCCGGAACTTTATCTTAAAGCCATTTACGTCTAGCTTTATGTTTTTGGCATGCTGTATGTGCTACCGGAATGTATGACAATCTCAGGTTTTTACAGCTTTTGCAAGCCATTGTTTTATTTTTAAAAATACTAATTCATTCTTTTTGCTGTTCTTCAGTAACTGGTTGTGAAGTTGACCGCAATCCTTGTCAAAATGGGGCCATCTGTTGTCCCACTGGAAACCTGACTGCTGTCTGCGTTTGTGTGGATGGATATAATGGGGTAACATGTGAAATAGAACCACAGCCAGGTATACAAAAACGTATATTATGACTAAGTGCACGGTATTATAGTTTACACTAAGCACGTTTGTACAAGAAGAAGACGAGCAGAGTATACTGTTCGGGGTTTCAAGACCAAACCAGAGCAAAATATATTTATTAAATGGTTGTACCGGCAATTTTACTGTTATTTGTAGTTTATTCTTAATACATATTGTTTTTTTTCCCGAGTAGATCATTCCATTGCATGGTGTTTTCTGCCATGGCATCGTGTAAAATGTAAACCAAACAATGTTCTTGCTGTATTGTTTAGTAAAAAGCTGTGAAGACGACCTCAACCCATGTCAAAATGGCGGCATCTGTTTTCCTTCTGGAAACCTGACGACTATCTGCGTATGTATGGATGGATACTCGGGGATGTTATGTGAAATAGAACCAATGCCAGGTATAGGACCTATACAGCACTTGCTAAATCTTTTGGTTGCAGATAAAACTTTACCGACAAAGCAACAGTGTTTTTATAGATAACAAGATATATTGTTGAAATGGATTTTGCTGCGGGCATGTTGTTTGGCATTAATCAAAGTTGTGTTCATTTCATTTAGATGAGAACATCACTAACGTGGCAAATATACAATATTAATGGTTGTTGGACCTTAAAAGTAGTTGTTATTGTGTTTATTGGTCGTGTATCAGATTGGAAAAAAAACAATATTTACATGTAATAGCAATTTTACTCTTGCCCGTATTCTTCAGTAACCGGTTGTGCGGATAATCTCAACCCATGTCAAAATGGCGGCATTTGTTTTCCCTCTGGAAACCTAGCGACAATATGCGTGTGTGTGGATGGATACTCGGGAATGACATGTGAAATAAAACCACTAGCAGGTATAAATTCTATACGTCTTTTAAAGCTTTTGGTTGCAGATAAAACTTGAATCAGAAAAACAGTACTGTCGTGTTGCCATCAATATTTTCTTATATGCCGATGGTATGCTGAAGCTTTTCTTGTCACGTGCATATTGAGTGGACTTTATAAAAGTTTCATATTTTGGTAAAAATATCGCTTATATTATTGAGAAGATTTATTTACCCCAAATGAGACTATTGCGTCCTTTTTACTTAACTTGTTTGTGCTTTTTTTTCTTATGAAACAGTTCGCAACCAGTCATTAAACTAAGCATTATAAGTGTAGCTTGTCGCATAAAACGTGTATTAAAAAAGTTGTAACTTATTTGTTCTAGTTTTGTTTCTAATACGGCCAAGACGTAGCTGAAAGTTTCATAAACATAACAGATGAAAAGATAACATATATCATAAGAGTTCTTGAAGAAAGAGTAAGGGCTGTGACAGGCCGCACTATATGGGTTTTTTCTGGTCTTATTTCAAGTACATAACTTTATTTTTGCCGTATTCAATCTTCAGCAACCGGTTGTGAAGACGATCTCAACCCATGCCTAAACGGCGGCCTCTGTTTTCCATCTGAAAACCTGACGACTATCTGCGTATGTGTGAATGGATTCTTGGGGATGTTATGTGAAATAGAACCACAGCCAGGTATAGAAACAGATTCGCTGCATGGCATGTTCTGGTCCGACCTTTACGTTTATTTCTTGATTATCATATGAAATCACTATACATTGGCGCTGTTGTCGATCTCATCCCCCAATGGTGGTGGTGGAGCCTTTCTTCGGCTTACTCTTGTTCGAATCCCCATTAATGCTTAATGATACAGTTGGAGCTTAACTATGTGCATACTGGTTATGTATCAAATTAAAAACAAATACTTTATTCTTGCCCGTATTCTTCAGCAAACGGTTGCGAGGACGATTTCAACCCATGTCAAAATGGCGGCATTTGTTTTCCTGCTGGAAACCTGACGACTATCTGCGTATGTGCGGATGGATACTCGGGGATGTTTTGTGAAATAGAACCACTACCAGGTACAGAAACAGATTCGCTGCATGGCATGTTGTGGTCCAAACGTTTACGCATATGGTTTGATGATCATGTGTAACTTCACATTGGTCTTGTTGTCGACCAACGTCCCCCAGTGGTGGTGGAAGAGTCTTTTATAAGGCTTGCTCTCGTTCGAATCACCATTGCTTAATAGTACAATTGCAAGTTAACTATGTTTACTGGTTGTGTATCAAATTAAAACAAACACTTTATTCTTGCCCGTATTCTTCAGCAACCGGTTGTGAAGGCGATTTCAACCCATGTCAAAATGGCGGCATCTGTTTTCCTTCTGGAAACCTGACGACTGTATGCGTATGTTTGGATGGATACATGGGAATGACATGTGAAATAGAACCACATCCAGGTATAAAACAGATTCGCTGCTTGGCATGTTCTGGTCCAAACCTTTACACACATTTCTTGATTATAAGATAAAACCGCTATACATTGGCGTTTTTGTCTATCTCGTCCCCAATGGTGGTGGTGGAGCCTTTCTTCGGCTTACTCTAGTTCGAATCCACACTTATGCTTAAAAATACAGTTGCAGCTTAACTATGTTTACTGGTGATGTATCAAATTAAAAACAAATACTTTATTCTTGCCCGTATTCTTCAGCAACCGGTTGTGAGGACGATATCAACCCATGTCAAAATGGCGGCATATGTTTTCCGTCTGGAAACCTGACGACTATCTGCGTATGTGTGGATGGATACTCAGGAATGTTTTGTGAAATGCAGAATGTAGAACCACTACCAGGTACATTAACAGATGTGCATGGCATGTTCTGGTCCAAACGTTTACGCATGGTTTGATGATTATGTGAAACCTCTACATTGGCCCGGTTGTCGACATCAGCCCCCAGTGGTGGTGGTTGAGTCTTTTATTAGGCTTACTCATGTCTGGTTCGAATCCCCATAATTGCTTACAAATACTGCTACAGCTTAACTGTGTGCCTACTGGTTATGTATCAAATTAAAAACAGTTACTTTATTCTTGCCCGTATTCTTCAGCAACCGGTTGTGATGACGATCTCAACCCATGCCAAAATGGCGGCCTCTGTTTTCCAGCTGGAAACCTGACGACTATCTGCGTATGTGTGAATGGATACTCAGGAATAACATGTGAAATAGAACCAATGTCAGGTACAGAAACATATTCGCTGCATGGCATGTTCTAGTCCAAACGTTTACGCGCATATGGTTTGATGATCATGTGCAACCTCTACGTTGACCTTGTTGATGACCTCGTCCCCCACTGGTGGTGGTAGAGTCTTTCTTGTGCTTTACTCTTGTTCGAATCCCCATTATTACCTAATAACATCGTTGAAGCTTTCCACGTTTACTGGTTTATGTATCAAATTGAAACAAATACTTTATTCTTGCCCATATTCATCAGCAACCGGTTGTGAAGACGACCTCAACCCATGTCAAAATGGCGGCCTCTGTTTTCCTTCTGGAAACCTGACGACTATCTGCGTATGTGTAGATGGATACTCAGGACTGACATGTGAAATAGAACCACAGCCAGGTACAGAAACAGATTCACTCCGTGGCATGTTCTGTTCCTAACGTTTACGCATTATGGTTTGATCACTTTGTGTAACCTCTTATACATTGACCATGTTGTCGATCTCATCTCATAATGGTGATGGTGGTGTCTTTTTTCGGCCATACCCTTTTCCGAATCCCCATTATCGCTTACAAATACAGTTGTAGCTTAACTATGTTTACTGGTGATAAATCAAATTAAAAACAAATGTTTTATTATTGCCCTATTTCTTCAGTAACCGGTTGTGAGGACGATCTAAACCCATGTCAAAATGGCGGCATTTGTTTTCCTTCTGGAAACCTGACGACTATCTGCGTATGTGTGGCTGGATACGCAGGAATGACATGTGAAATAGAACCACAGCCAGGTATAGAAACACATTAGATATGCATGGCATCATCTGTTCCAAACGTTTATACGCATCTGGTTTGATGATCGTGTGTAACGTATTGGGCTTGTTGTTGACCTAATCCCCCAATTGTGGTGGTAGAGTCTTGCTTTGGCTAACTCTTTAAAAAAAATACAGTTACAGCTTAACTATGCTTACTGTGTTTATTGTGTATCAAATAAAAACAAATACCTGTCCCCGTATTCTTCAGTAACCGGTTGTGAGGACGATCTAAACCCATGTCAAAATGGCGGCCTCTGTTTTTCTTCTGGGAACCTGACAACTACCTGCGTATGTGTGGATGGATTTATGGGAATGATATGTGAAATAGAACCACTACCAGGTACAGAAACAGATTTGATGCATGGCATGTTCTGGTCGAAATGTTTTCCAAAAACTTGTTGCTTGATCATCCATGTGTAACCTCTGCATCGGCTGTATAGCGACCTCAACGGTGGTGGAGTCTTTCTTCGGCGTAGGCCTACTCTATATTTCGAATCTGTGGTATTACTCATTTGCAACATGCTTTATGGCAGTTTGTCTGTACATATATTTAATTCCATTGCATGACATCATATCCTAACACGACCTGCGTATGTGTGAATGGGTTTATGGGAATGATATGTGAAATAGAACCACTACCAGGTATATTGAAACCGATTCACTGCATGCCATGTTCTGGTCCAAAACGTTTACCCAGTATATTGCTTTATCATCATGTGTAACCTCTACATCTGCTCTATGGCGACCTTCAGTGGTGGAGTCTTTCTTCGGCTTGTTCTGTTTCGAATCCCCGTTTTTGCTTTAATAACACAGTTGCAGCATGGTTGATTGAAGTTTATGTGCGATCTATAATATTATTGTTTGCCCAATGTAATGTAAATGACTTTTGCATGCTATCATATCAACGGGACAGCATTCATGTTAGAAAAGTTATATTGTTTCAAGAAGGTGATATCTCGTTTGTGGAGTTGACTGTCAATGTTGTTTGAAAAGTCAAATGATAATTAATAGCTTCGGCTCTATGGCGATCACAACAGTGGTGGAGTCTTACTTCGGCTTTATTATTGTTCGCATCCCCCTTAATAAAACATGTGCAGCATGGCTTGCGGCAGCAGATGTGATCTTGTTTGGCCTAATAAACTCATTGTAATTCCATTGCATGATATGATATGGGATAGCATTCATATTAGAAGAGTGAGTAAGATAACTTAATAAATAGTATTCCATCAAGGTGGTATTTGGTTTGTATGAAAATCTGTTTGTGAAATGGCATTCAGTCATAATGGTTATTGCTGTATTTCTCAGTAACTGGATGTGAGGATGATCTAAACCCATGTCAAAATGGCGGCATTTGTTTTCCTTCTGTAAACCTGACGACTATCTGCGTGTGTGTGGATGGATACTCGGGGATGTTGTGTGAAATAGAACCACAGCCAGGTATAGAAACTTCTTTTCAGAATCACTGCATGACAAGATGTGTTCCTTATATTCCACATGTCCTGATCTATGTCATAATTATAAGCTTTTTGAGTCTTCCACATTTCCTGGATGACTCTTGGTAGCGCACTCTATTTTTATTCCCTGTAGACTCACTCTAAACATGATTGCTGCTTTATGAATGACAGTATGTCTATGACCAGAATTCTTCGTCATGATGTATACGACTCCTACGTGATAACCAGCTCGCTTTACCAATATAGTGTACATAAAAAGTATCTATCGCTGTTTTGTATGGAAGTCTAAAAAGCATTGTGTTACCATTCTGTGTGTTTTGACAAACTAAAATGCTGCGGCAGTCAATCTGACACCATCACGTCATGCGTTTAATTATTGAACCAAGCTCAACCAATTATTGAACCAAGGTAACGAGTAATGGGGAAAGGGTTGATAGGATAAAGCCACTGTGAGAAATGGCTCCCTCTGAAGTTACGTACATGTAGTTTTCGAGAAAGAATTTTCTCACACAAATTTGATTTCGAGACCTCAGATTTAGAACTTGAGGTCTCGAAATCAAGCATCCGAAAGCACACAACTTCGTGAGACAAGGTGTTTTTTCTTTCATTGTTACTTCGCAACTTCGACGACCAATTGAGTTTAAATTTTCACAGTTTGTCTATAAAAAGCGTTTGTAACCGTTTGTTATGAAATCCATACCGTTATAAAGATGTTTTAAAAGTAAAATACAAGTATCACTCCATATTGCACGGTTTTCCTTTTACGTCGCGAACTAAAGCTTGCACCATGTGTCATAAAGGTCAGCCATTTTACTTAATAAAAAATTCCTACTTTTTCCAAGTACCAAATATCATACCTGCATAATGCATGTTGTTTTTAAGTAGTCATTTATATTTATTTTAAAAAACGTTTGCATTATTAATGTTCTATTTTCTAAACGAATTGTTTATACTGGTAATGGATTGTTTCCATAGTGAGAGGTAAGAACATGAATTCCTAGACATAATTGTACGGGCCAATATTGCACCTTATGTTTCTGGCCATTTGAAATGTAATTTAAAAATCAGATTTTTGCTTCGTCAGTAACTGGCTGTGAGGATGACCTCAATCCATGTCAAAATGGCGGCATCTGTTTTCCTATGGGCAACATGACAACTATCTGCGTGTGTGTAAATGAATACTCGGGGATGCTGTGTGAAATAGAACCACAGCCAGGTATACAAACTTTTTTAGTCAGACTCACTGCATGGCATGAGATGATCCACAAAATGCAAGTGTCCTAAAGGGTGCATGTCAATAGCTTTTTAAACCCTTCACCTTTAATACTTGAACACTCTTGGTTGCGCACTTTATTTTAATAGTTTCATGTTATGTGAAATAGAACCCCAACCACGTATAGAAACTTAAGTCAGACTCACTGCACATGGCACACCGCAGCTCACCAAACAGAGCACAACCGTTTGACTATAAATTTACACCACACCAAACGAAACATCACATCTCTCGGGTCTGAAGGGTGCAGAATATGTAGATATAACAGAGTAGTGTGACCACAAGTAACCTTACAACTTGGCTATACATGAAGCACAGTGATTCAATTACAAAACCTAATGTTATGTTCAATAATAATTAGAACTTTAAACATTTCATGTTTGAACGATGATCATTATGTAGCTCAAATGGACCATACAATTTATCCAAATAACATGACTGCTTTTTCAAACTATAAGTCAGCTTTGTAATCCACATCTTAAGTTCAGTATGTCGAGATTGCTCGATTAACATAAACATTGGATAACACGACATCATGAAGCGTGCACTTTAAATAATGTTGACATTTTGTATACCTATGTTAGGAGTTTGTGCATGTGGCTTTACCACCATGTATACTGCGTTTGCATGTTTAAGTGCTCCAAATATGTAGAGGTGCCGGGTGGTTTAGTGCACACGCTTTGTTGCATAAGTTAATAGTTAATGGCCGCTAGGTGATAGCAAAATTATTCGTTTACATGTGTTCGGAATTTGCGCATGCTCAGATTTCAATGTCTGCTGCCACCTAGCGTTCCAAAGTTTCACAATGGTGATGTGTTTAAACAAAAATTGAGGCAAACAGATTGGAGCAGCCATGATGCCTTGGTGTAATAGGGTTGCATATGAACCTGAAGTACTGAAAGGTGATTCTCAAAAGTACTTATCTTTTGCTTCGGAGATTAGATTCCTTTTTAATATATCTTGAGAATCTTTTGCAGTACCCGCTGCTAAACCATAGGATTCGAACTGCCCTATATGTAGCTACCGGGCAACCTCGGTAGTCTAGTTGGTAAGACACTGCTCTAGAATCGCAAGGGTCGTGGGTTCGAATCCCAACTGGGTAATATGCCTGTGATAGAACTCGGGTAAGTACCGAGTGTACAGCGCAAACAGACATCGGTGTATATTGATAAAAAGCACAAATTAACTTGAATCTTTTTCTTTCAGATGATTTCTGCCTCTCCTCACCTTGCTTGAATAACGGAGTATGCACGGCGACATCAAACTCCTACGTATGTACATGTGACACCCTTCACAATGGAGCCAGATGCGAAATAAGTAAGAAGCAGACATGAATGTGATAACCATTGCGTTAATATATGTCTATAGTGCCTCCTTCCTGGTGGGAGACTTTGGGTTTTCCGGTACTTCATTTACCTATACCACTGGTATAACCAGTGTTGTGTAGCCACCCTGCTAAATGCGTCAAAATGCTTACCTTACAAGTCTGCTGCCACCTAGCGTAACAAAGTCTCTTGTTAAAGACAGTGGACACTATTGGTAATTGTCAAAGACTAGCCTTCACAGTTGCTGTATCTCAACATATGCATAAAATAACAAACCTGTGAAATTTTGAGCTCAATCGGTCGTCGAATATGCGAGGTAATAATGAAAGAAAAAAAAACCTCGTCACACGAAGTTGTGTGCTTTCTGATGCTTGATTTCGAGACCTCAAAGCCTAACTTTGAGGTCTCGAAATCAAATTTGTGGAAAATTACTTCTTTCTCAAAAACTACGTCACTTCAGAGGGAGCTGTTTCTCACAATGTTTTATACCATCAACCTCTCCCCATTACTTTTAATCAAGAAAGGTTTTATGATGGTAATTATTTTGAGTTATTACCAATAGTGTCCACTGCCTTTAATTGAAATACTTGTTAACGTACTTTGCAATACAATATTCAAACACGAATAGAAATTATATTTAAATTAAATTTAATTTTTGTTTTCTTGTTCATTGTGTTTTTGTTAATCTAGAAGTGAAACCTTGCGACCTGGGACCGTGTCAAAATGGCGGGAATTGCTACAACCGTAATGACGATAATACATATTTCTGTGTATGTTCTGAAAATTACACGGGACTCAATTGTGATGCAGGTGAGTTGTCTATGAGGAAGAAGCGAACCAAAACTCTGAAGAGTTTTATTCAAAATAATTGTTAGCGTAAAAACTTACTTGGTAACGAGTATTATGAAGCTGTTGGTAATGTAGTAAACATTGTGAGAAACGGCTCCCACAATAAGTAAAGGTTTTTTTTCGAGAAAGAAGTGATTTTCCAAGAATTTGTTTTCGAGACTTCAGAATTAGATTTTGAGCTCCCGAAACCAAGCATCTGAAAGCACACAACTTCGTGTGACAAGGTTGTTTTTTCTTCAAATAATTATTATCTCGCAACTTCGACTACCAATTGAGTTCTAATTTTCACGTTTTATTTTTATTTTGTGCATTATGTTGAGATACACCAACTGAGAAGTCTTTGACAATTACCAACAGTGTGCAGTATATTTAACCCGGAAAATATTAAACTAAATTTATATTTATTTCTTGCAACACAGCATGGCATCATGCAAAAGGGAAAGCACAAGGTGTGGTAGATTAGGGGCCTTTATCACACACAAAGATCCTGCCGGTTCTAAAGGGCCGTGAAAGAAATTGGGCCCTGGTGTCAATAACATGTCTATCATTTAAACATGTTTAAAAGGTGGTTACTAAACCCACTCTTAATGAAAAGTGTATTAGATTAGTTTACGTGCGGTGTATACATTTAAGCAGTGTATACATGATAAGTGTATTAGATTAGTTTACGTGCAGTGTATACATTTAAGCAGTGTATACATGATAAGTGTATTAGATTAGTTTACGTGCAGTGTATACATTTAATTTAGTAACCTCAACCACTAAGCCATACCAGTGCCATAACAACCCTTAAATAGTTGACGTTTCACTCTTTTGGTATTCAGTCTTAACACCATGCAACAGCAGCCCTTGCTTGAATGGCGGTGCCTGTATCGTTGGGGCTGGTGGTCTGAGCTACTCATGTGGATGTCAACAGGGATTTCTCGGTGCTAACTGCGAAAGAGGTACATATTTTTTTCCTGTGATAATTACTATAACAACATGAGAAAAAAATGGTTAAAGGCACCGGACACCTTTGGTAATCGTTGAAGACCAGTATACTCTCACTTGTTGTATCCCAACATATATGCAACAAACCAATATGTGAACATTTTGACTCAAATTGGTCATCGAAGTTTCAAGCGAATAATAAAAGAAAAACACCATTTTTGCTTATTTTTGTATGTGCTTTCAGATGCCAAAAAAATATTAAAAACTTCAGGCCTGAAGCATTGCAATATTTAAATAAGAAATAATCTCTTTCTCTTTATCAGCAGCTCTCGATTGCTCGTTACCAAGTACATTTTTGTGCTAAGAATTATTTTGAGTAAATAGTGTCCAGTGTTTTTAAGTTTGTTTAACTGAGGTCGTTTTCAAACCAATATTTTGACAAAAATTGGATTTGAAAAATAATATTCTCGCAGTCTCGCATAAAAAAAACCACTTGTTGACATAATTGTCAATTAGTTCTTCTGGTACTATTTTTTACATAAAATATACCCATGTCAACCTGACAAAAATGCGAACATTAATGACACAGATAATAATAACACTGTACGGTTTGATTTCAATCTCATATCAACAGTGTTGGATTGGCCCCGATCAGAATTCTGAATTTGACAGCGCCATTATGTATCTACCGTCAAAGAAAATTTCACCACTCACTTTTAACCAATGCTGTCTTATTTATTTTTCTCTACTAGATGACCCTTGTGATCCTCAACCATGCCTGAACGATGGGACATGTACGGATACAGGTCTAACATTCAGTTGCGAGTGTACCGTGGACTACACTGGCACAACTTGCCAGCAACAAGCTGGTAAGCATAAGGAGGTGGCCCCCCTCCCCCGATCAGAACCCTTGTCCACCCCTTTTGGATTGACACAACTTAAGAACTAATTGGTTTGAAACAAATTATTTGGGGATCGACACCCCCCCCCCCTCCCTGTAAAAGAAAAACACCAAAACAAAACAAACATCAACATAAAAAACAAAAATACAAACAAATAAACAATGAAAAACAAAAACAATGTTTGTCTTAGTCTCGTTTGCCACCCTCAATTAAAATGGGCCTTAACGCCACTGCCGCAGAATATGGAATGAATTTCTAAAAGAACCAGTAAATAAATGAATGTAATATATCTTACATAGAAATACATTACAGTATAGGCATATTTATTAGATTCAATAGTAAGATATTGACAAGTAGGGAGACCGCCACGTACGGCTGGATAGCTCAGTTGGTAGAGTGCCGGTGTCCCAGGGAATTCTATCGCCGGAGATTCGGTCCGTCCCCCATTTGGGGAAATTAACATGGACTGGAGGAGTTTGATTCAAAAGAGGGCGCTATCAGAAGAGGTTTGTACACAGTTTGTCATATGAGAGGACCGAATCTCCGGGGCACATAACCTGCCACACCACCGGCACGTCAATACGAATCCACTCCAGATTACTTAAAATCTACCAGGTCAGTTTCCTTTGTGGTTTTTACTTAATAAACAAATAAAAACCTTAACCCATATATTTACTGCTTGCTCGGACAATAAGAAGTGCAAATAACAGGACACGACGTTCCCACCACAGGTGTGTATAATTCTTCAGAAAGTGATTGTGATATGGAAGAAGAGACCCCATGTCAGAACGGGGGTACATGTTATTCCACTGAAAACGAGACGATGATCTGTGGATGTGTTCTTGGATACGTTGGGGCGCTATGTGAAATAGACCTCTCAGGTATTAGGCATGAAACACTGACGCCACGTTAGTCCACAGCAAAAGGCACTATACACATTGTGTTGCATGCTGCAAGATTGTGGTGTGCACTCTAAAACCGTCATTTTACCCTGATCCGGGTCACTTAGAGCCTGCCCGTTTCTGAGTCAGTATAACCTTCTTGTTGGCTTTCTTGGTTGTATGACTTTTCCTATTAGTACCATAATGGGAGTCTTTTGAACGCTAGGTGGCAGCGGACTTACCAGGTCAATTGTTTACGTAGTTCTGAGCATGCTCACATTTCAATGAACAATAGATTTACCTGCTCCTGATTAAGTCTGCTGCCACCTAGCGTTTTAAAACTTCACACTAACCATTCGTGCACTTGTACTTCAGGTTGCAGGATGAAGGGAAATAATTGGTTGTTAGTTTTTTACACTTTTGAGATTTTTCTGCCTTTTATCAAACATGAGCATCATGGACTCGGAGAAGTATCGTCCCTTCTTGGCTCAACTTTCATCCTTCAAAATGAATATTCTTTGTTTTTTCTTTGCACAAACTATTGGCGACTGTTTTGGTAGGGGAGTGGTTGTCGAGTCTTGATGTTCTTGCATGCTATTGTTAAAATTCACCTTCTGCATTATGTTTTGTTGAAGTTTGTTTTTGTTATCGATGATTAGCACAATCTATTCATTGCATAATGGTTGGTATGTCAAAGATGTTCTTAAACACGACAGTTATCATATGGTTTTTAATTATACTAGCCTGTATTGGGGAATCACATCAAATCAAACAGTGATTTCATTTCTGGCAAGTTTGAAGAAAGTAGATAAGTTACCAAATCTCACAAAACTGAAAAGAATAGACCCCTTACACATGACGTCACACACTCAAACAGCGCCCTCACTAAAGTCAAATGAAGACGTGTCATTGGCTCGCTTGAACAGAGATATGCAGACAGGCCCTTTTCGAAACCAACGTTTGTAACATTGAACATGTGCGCTTTTGGTACCGGGTCATAAAAAGGCTGATATAGCCTCAACTGGAGGTTGATTTTAATCCGTGGTTTCGAAAATACCAATAATGTCAATAAAACTGAATCGTGGACGATGGGAGGCTTTTGAACGCTAGTTGGCAGCAGATTTATCAGGCAAACTTCTATTGTCTTCATTGTTCCGAATGTGCGCAAACCGAGAACAATGGATTTACATGGTAAGTCTGCTGCCACCTAGTGTCCCAAAAGTCACCCATTGCAATGAATGGATGAATGAAGGTAATCTAGAAGTATGTTAAATATGTTTTTGTTGTAGTTGTACCATGTCAAGTTAATCCGTGCATCAATGGAGGCAGTTGTTTCTCCACTGATGGAGTGACAGCGAAGTGTGCGTGCATCAACGGATTCTACGGATTTACTTGTGAATTGGGTGAGTTGGCTTTTTCTTCTTTTTCGAAAGAACATCTTGCTTTCAAAACACTGGACACTATTGGTAATTGTCAAAGACCAGTCGTCTCATCTTGGTGTATCTCAGCATGTGCATGAAATAACAAACCTGTGAACATTTTAGCTCAATTGGTCGTCGAAGTCACGGTTGCGAGATAATTATAAAAAGAACAAAAAACACTCTTGTCACACGAAGTTGTGTGCTTTCAGATGCTTGATTTCGAAACCTCAAAATCTAACTCTGAGGTCTCGAAATCAAATTCGTTGAAAATTACTTCTTTCTCTAAAACTACGTCACTTCAGACGGAGCCTTTTCTCACAATGTGTTATACTATCAACAGCTCCCCATTACTCGTCACCAAGTAAGGTTTTATGCTAATAATTATTTTGAGTAATAACCAATAGTGTCCACTGCCTTTCAAACCTTAACGGTGATATTTTATGGCATTGGCACACGAAGCCACCGTTACAAGTATAACTTAGGAGGCAACGGCCGCAGTGCATGGTACAAGTAGACCACTTTGGTACCAAAATTTCCCAGAGATATTCAAAGAACATGTGCGATTTGCTAAGTTTATATTAATTGTTTTCTTTCAATTCCTCAAAATCTGGAACTAAGTATATGAAATACCTGATGCAAAAACCTATCACAAATGAATCAACATAATTCTAAATGCATGAATGAATCTTTAAGAGACAATGGTTCTTTGAGAATAATTGTTTGAGTATGGTTCTTTGAAAAGAGTTCTTTATAGAGAAAGTTAAATTGAGTATGGTACTGTGAAAATGAATGTTTTTGAGTATACGATTCATCTATGATTATTGTGTCGATATTCTTGTCTCCAGTACCCGTTTGCCACGACAGTGTGAATCCGTGTCTGAACGGAGCGACTTGTATGGAGGTTAACTCAGCCGCGGTCTGCCAGTGTGCTGAAGGGTTTGTAGGTGTAAACTGCGATGGAGGTATGTCATCAAAACAGAATGTGAACAAGTAGAGACTTTTCAATAGTGTTTTAAAGGGAAGGTACACCTTCGGTAATTGTCAAAGACCAGTCTTCTCACTTGGTGTATCCCAACATAACCATAAAATAACAGGCCTGTGAAAAATTTGAGCTAAATTGGGCATCGAAGTGGCAAGAAAACGATGAGAGAAAAAAAAACCCTTGTTGGACGAATTTGTGTGCTTCCAGATTGGAATAAAAAACTTCTGGCTAGAAGTTTTTTGTTATTTTAGTAAGAAATTATCTCTTTCTCAAAATCTATGCTACTTCAGAGGGAGCCGTTTCTCACAATGTTTTATACTATCAATAGCTCTCCAATGTTTGTTACCTAGTCAGTTTTTAAGTTAATGGTTTTTTGTTTTGAGTAATTACCAAACGTGTACATTCCCTTTAAGGCTCGTAAACTAAGAAGAAGAAACAAACTAAGACTGTAATCTCCTTTAATATAGAAGGAAGTAAACTTGTGTATAGACGATGTGACTTGTAACATCACAGCATGTCTACAAAGAAACCACCAAGCCCGGACTGTCTGCAGGCACGATTTGTACACAGCTCAATGGAAGAAAACATAACATCTTATATTTTATGGAGATTGTCTTTTTGTTGACAATTTTTCCAAACTTGTTGGACTGTTACTTTTATAACTCTTGGAGTTATGTATGACACCAAATGTAAACTTTCCATTTTTATGACCAGAAAATCCCAATAATGTTCAAGGTCACACTTCTGACAACAAAGGTCATATGGCCTGTTACTAAGCCATGTGTCAACGGATGACGTCAACGTTGCACTTCAGATACATTAAGGATGAATGGAAAGTTCTAAATTGACTTACCTTATTCACACTGGGTGGGTGCACATGAACAATTGTAGTTAACATCTTCTAGGATATACTTTTTAACAGTCAATACTGTATTCATAATATATATGTAAAAATGTACCTTCGCAGTACCCGCTTGCCACGAGAGCCTCAACCCATGTCTGAACGGAGCGACTTGTACGGAGGTTAATGCAGCTGCTGTCTGCCGGTGCGCAGAGGGATTCGTGGGTGCAACATGCGCAAGCTGTGAGTTTAAACATGACTTTTAAAACCCTCATAGGATGTTAATGAAAAAGTGTTTTGCAACCGAACAGCTCCTACTAAAATATGGCGTTCAGCAACCACATGACCAAGCTTAACTTGTCCCACCCATGACGTCATGCTGACAATGTAAAACTCTGCTTTATAAAAGTTGTTCACTGTTCATGTTTTTCTGAGCGTGCCAACATTTCTTTAAAAAACAATGGATTTAAGGGGTAGTAAGTCTGATGCCGCCTAGCAGCTTCAACTCCTACTGTAACACCACAACAATTTTAGTATAAAACATACTTCTAAAAAGTAAATATTGTGTACATTAAAAAACTGTACCTTTGCAGTACCCGCATGCCACGAGAGCCTTAATCCATGTCTGAACGGAGCGACTTGTATGGAGGTTAATGCAGCTGCTGTGTGTTTGTGCGCAGAGGGTTTCTTGGGTTCAACATGTGCAAGAGGTGAGTGTGAACATTGCATTTGAAACCTCGCAAATGTTAATTTTAAAGGATGTTTGTATAAAAGTGTCTCGTATAAAGGTGTCTAGCGACTAAGCGGCCCCTACTAAACTGAGGTCCGCAATCTAAGTTTACTTTAGCCCCAACCCTGTATGTCCTAACCTTGTATGTTATCCCGCACCTAACTTTGAAAGCTCGTTTTTATTAAGCCCACGAGAGGTATCCAGTTTAAACTATGGTTGGCCTTTTCACAGACCCACCTTGCAATGAGCCAGTAAAAATGGCACGATGTGTTTCTAGGGATCACGTCATCATTGAGTTTACATCTTTAATTGGCATTACTAAATAACAACATTCATAATCAGCAAAATAAAGAAAACACACAAAGGGAATCGCTGCCGTACCCGCTGCTAAATAAAGGATTCGAACGGCCTCTAGCTACTGTGCACTCTCGGAAGTCTAGTTGGTAAGACACTGCTCAATAATAGACCCTTCCCATGAAATATGTAAATTGCACATAGCGCCTGCGCACTAACATTTTGCTAGCTAGCAAAATGAGGGAACATCGCGCTGTTTTGTACACGGCTAATGGGTGCGTGACGCAGACGCGATTCGAGTCTGCTTAGTGCACAACTCTATGGCGTTTGCCAACCAACAGGGTCTGTACGCATGCGTGAGTTTGATTAGCATATTTCACGGGAAGGCTCCATTGCAAAGGCCTATCTTTTGTTCGAATACTAGACGAGTAAAATGCCTGTGATGTTGTTTTACAGAACTCGGGAAGGTACTGAACATACAATACTATTATAACACATCGGTGTAAGGGTAAAAACCCAAATAATAATGTTTTATGGACCAATTCACCTGACGTCATCATCAGAATAATCTTGCGTGCGCCATATTGGTGGGCAATGTCATTGTGCATTATTCAGTGAAGTGCGCATTTTAGGCGACGCAGCGTTTACACGTAACTCCATTGCCACTAAAATGGTGAGCGTGGCACAGTCGCCGCGTGTGACTTGCGTGCAAGGGTCAATATATAAAAAAGTTCAAAGTTAATTGATCTTTTCTCAGACCACCCTTGCAAGGAGCAAATCAACCCGTGTAAGAATGGCGCTGTGTGTGTCACCATGGATGACGTCAATGCGACGTGCTTATGTGTTGATGGTTATAGAGGGGAATATTGTGAGATAGACCCACCAGGTCAGTTGGCGAATTGGCAAATAACTTGCATAGTCACAAAAAGCTCTAGAAAAACACTCTTAGAAGTGCACAACCTTGTAATGGGAACAAATGTTCACAAACGGCTCTAGGAACACCAATGAGTATGATATCAAGTACTTGGTGTGTTCACACACCGCTCTAGAAACACCAAGTGCACAACCTGGTGTAGTAAGTGCTTGGCACTTGGAAACACACACATAGTATACACATAATGAATGTTTAGGAGTGCAATGGTGCGAATATGTTCATGAGTTGAAAGATGGAATGTTTTATATAACACCCAAGCAGATCCTTGCCATTTGATTGGAGGATTGTCCGTCACGTGATAGCAAATAAAAGTACCATTGCACGCTGAGTCACTCGCCGTGCTTTTTCGTTCCATCCGAAAAGTACCATTGCACGCTGGCACGCTGCCAGCGTGCAATGGTACTTTTCGGATGGAACGAAAAAGCTGAGTAAAAACATCACTGCGTGCGCGTGTCTTTGGTAACGCAGCAGGTGTTACTGCAAGAAGGCATAGTAAAATTACTAGCAATCGGCTTCTACAGTTGAAATTGTTTGTTTTGAAAGTTGTTTCTTTCAATCAAAATGACAAAGTTCTACTTGGATGTTATATAAAACAAATAATGAATGTTTTTCATTCGTGCAATGGTGCGAATATGTTCATTCGTTGAAAGCTGGAATGTTCCATTCAACTCGGCTCCGCCTCGTTGAATAGAACATTCCATCTTTCAACTCATGAACATATTCGCACCATTGCACTCATAAACATTCATTATGTGTATACTATTCAACGAGGCGGAGCCGAGTTGAATGGAACATTCCAGCTTTCAACGAATGAACATATTCGCACCATTGCACGAATGAAAAACATTCATTATTTGTTTTATATAACATCCAAGTAGAACTTTGTCATTTTGATTGAAAGAAACAACTTTCAAAACAAACAATTTCAACTGTAGAAGCCGAATGCTAGTAATTTTACTATGCCTTCTTGCAGTAACACCTGCTGCGTTACCAAAGACACGCGCACGCAGTGATGTTTTTACTCCGCTTTTTCGTTCCATCCGAAAAGTACCATTGCACGCTGGCAGCGTGCCAGCGTGCAATGGTACTTTTCGGATGGAACGAAAAAGCACGGCGAGTGACTCAGCGTGCAATGGTACTTTTATTTGCTATCACGTGACGGACAATCCTCCAATCAAATGGCAAGGATCTGCTTGGGTGTTATATAAAAGTGCATAACCTGGTGAATAGGAATAAATACAGGTACCTGTTATAGTCACAAATAGCTCTTAGAAACACTCTTAGAGTAGCAGCTTCAAACTCCCAATGTAATGCCACAACAATTTTAGTATAAAACATTTTATACTTCTGAAAAGTGAATAATGTGTTCATATAAAAAAATGTGCCTTTGCAGTACCTGCATGCCACGAGAGTCTTAATCCATGTCTGAACGGAGCGACTTGTATGGAGGTTAATGCATCTGCTGTGTGTTTGTGCGCAGAGGGTTTCTTGGGTTCAACATGTGCAAGAGGTGAGTGTGAACATTGCATTTCAAACCTCGCAAATGTAAATTTTAAAGGATGTTTGTATAAAAGTGTCTAGTATAAAAGTGTCTAGCGTTTAAGCAGCCCCTACTAAAATGAGGTCCGCAATCTAAGTTGATATAGAAAGGTTTGCGGTAACACCATGTAATGACTATCTCTAATGAGTTGGGGTGGTTATGAAAAGAACCGTTGGTTTCAACTCGACGTTTCTATCAGTATGTTCTGATCGTCTTCTGGAAAAATCTAAGTTGACTTTAGCCCCAACCCTGTATACATATATCCCGCACCCTTCTGTGTCCTAACCTTGTATGTTTTCCCGGTCCTATCTTTGAAAGCTCATTTTACCAAACCCACGAGAGGTATCGAGGAAAGTTTAAACTATGGTTGGCCTTTTCACAGACCCACCTTGCAATGCGCCAGTCAATTGCTTTAAGTGTTTCTAGGGATGACGTCACCATTGAGTTTACATCTTTAATTGGCATTACTTAATAACAACATTCATAATCAGCAAAATAAAGAGCTTGGACGGATCGAACCAAGAAAACACACAAAGGAAATCGCTGCGGTACCCGCTGCTAAAATATAGGATTCGAACGGCCTCTAGCTACTGCGCACTCTCGGTGGTCTAGTTGGTAAGACACTGCTCAGTAATTGCAAAGGCCTATATTTGGTTCGAATACTAGACGAGTAAAATGCCTGTTATGTTGTTTTACAGAACTCGGGGAAAGTACCGAGGACGCATGCTATTAACACGCATCGGTAAAGGGTAAACAAAAAAATTATATTTTATACAGAGGAGAGTTTAAAGTTAATTTATCTTTTCTCAGACCACCCTTGCAAGGAGCAAGTCAACCCGTGTATGAATGGCGCTGTGTGTGTCACCATGAATGACGTCAATGCGACGTGCTTATGTGTCGATGGTTATAGAGGGGAATATTGTGAGACAGACCCACCAGGTCAGTCGGTGAATTTGAACAAAAATCCTGGTATAGTCACAAATAGCTCTAGAAACACTCTTAGAAGTGGACAACCTGGTAATGGGAACAAATACATGGTATAGAACTTGATCATGGTGCAGCCATCTTGAATTGTTCAAATTGATATCAATGTAATCAAACCGAGGCTGGAAGAAAAAAAATGGTCTGGTTCCTATTTGCAAAACAGGAACTCCAGGCATTCATTATTGTTATTCGATACAAGGAACGTGACCAAGATTGGGACATCATGATAAAGGTCTATAGCTACAAACAGCTCTAGACATAGCTCGAGAATACACAACATGGGCTCATTAATAGGGGGAAATTAGCATGAAGCGAACGAACACTCTCAAAATTCCTGAGTCAGAGTTGACCTGGATGCCAGAACCCATGGTAAGGCTGTCTTTGAAACTGGTTAAAAAAATAATGCGATTTGTCTCGGATTCTGCGTCAGTTTGACACAGATTTTGAAACAGATGAGACCTGAAATCCAGGTCGACTCTGACCAAAAAGTTGTTGGGGTGCAAATGATCATCAGCTCTTTCAATGATCATCGTAAATAGTTACTTCAAAAGCCCTTATTATGCAGAAGCACATGCACGTAGCGAAAATGCATGATTTGGGGATTTTCGGAGCTCATTTTCATAACTCATTTCGGTGTCATAATATAGGGAAATCTGTCCCCGGATCGGAGATTCTGTCCCCGTGTGGGAAATTACAAGCGAGGAAGGAGAATGGTTCAAAAGAGGGCGCTATCAGAAGAAGTTTGTACACAGTTCGTCGTATGGGGGGGGGGGGGGGCGCACAATCTCTGGTGGGAAAGAATCTCCTGTCACACCGGTTTTAGTTGTGTTCGATGTTTCGAACAGTGTTTCAGTGTAAACATTTGCCCACCTGTGATCAGGGGTATGACTTCCAACTTCCGATATGTTTGATGACATGGATGGGCCTTAAACAAATTGTCCTAATGACCGAGAGGTGTGAGGAAATTTTTTCAGGATTGCTGCCTGGAAGTTTGGAAAGTTGCAGCAGTATAGGGTTGTTGTTATTGGGAGGGAGAATAACTCGAAGGGCCTGGGACTCCCCATATCAAATTGAGGAGAAATTAAAGGTTACAGTGTCAATAAATAAGTTCACCATTACAGTAAAAAGTTGTAAGACCCTTAACAAAAATTGTGTGTTTGTTTTTGTTTTGTTTTTAAAGCATTTTTGCACTGTATTCTATGGGAGTTGACCATTTAGTGGGATGCGCCCTTTACAATCCAAAACGGCGGCCACTTCGTCTTGCTAAAGTTAATGTGACGTCCGTCAGCGATAGGGAAGTGTTTGAAATCACATTATGCCCTGAGTAACATCCTTGTTGATTGTTGTAGTTCCTGTCTGTTACTTTTGTATTCATCTGCAATTTTGATATCTCTTGTATAAAGTACAACCTTGTCAAGAGTCGGTCAACCCTTGCTTGAATGGCGCCAGTTGCTTCTCCATTGATGACGTCACGGCTTTGTGTGTTTGCGTCAATGACTACAGCGGAATGAGATGCGAAATAGGTATACACTCGTTAACTTTTATATTGATAAAATTTACCTTTTAGAGAGTGTATTCAAAGCATATCATATGTATTCATTAGTAGCCTTCTAATTTAATATATGCTAATTACATTCACGCATGCTTACACAAACTTGGGTTGTTTTTCTTGATTTGTTTGTAATAACCGAGTTCTGTTGTTGCTGTTTTTGTTTTCTCAAATACGACTTCCTTTCAGAGGGAAATATTTCACTTTAAAAAAATATCTAGTATGCGTTTATTTTTGTTTTGTCTGCCCTGCACTATACCATGGCCAACTTTGTTGGTCATGATAAATGACCTGGGCTTAAATGTACTTTCGTTATCCTCTGCCTATTGATGTATTGTATATATTGATTTGCTCAATAAAGATTTATTTACACACTTCATAATCAGTGGTCTACCAGAATGAAGTTAAAAAGTTTAGTATTCCTATTTTTAGCAAAATAATTATTGTGTTTGGCTTTGTGTTACCATGATAGTGCTTGGCTGTTGAACATGTTATGTTGTCATGTAGGCCTACTATATTTTTATAACTTGTATTTAACAATGTGAATTGCATTGATAATGTTTAATAGGAAATCGTGCTACATGGCGCTACTACTATTTTAACAAACACTCAAAATTGATGTTTACACAGTACCCCCGTGCCACGAGACCGTCAACCCGTGTTTGAATAATGGCGCTTGCTCAGTCGTAGACTCCGCAGCAATGTGTCAGTGCACGTCAGACTTCGTTGGAGATTTCTGCGAGAGAGGTAAAGTTATAACATCATTTTCTCTCTAATAAATGCTATAACTGAGGTTTGGTTAAATTTAGCTTTTACATAACT